>NW_027125192.1:385000-454998 GCF_022059095.1 Trypanosoma melophagium | reverse complement strand
ATTACCTTATTGGGACTCCAATTAACCATTGCTGAAGAGATCATATCAAGCCGAATCATTCTTTCGGTATCAAATCCGAGTGCATGCGCAATGTCGTGTGCGGCCATGCGAACCAAACGCCTCGTCTCGCCAATCTCACTCGGGAGGAAGTTCTTCACAGCAGAAATCGGGCGACGTCCATGGCCGTACGCGCAAATCTTCACGGAGCCATCGATCACCTTATTGGTGGTCACATAAAGCACAAAATCTGCCCCAGGGACACCCTCAGTGTGATGCTTTTCAGGCGGTTTGAAGAACGAGCAGGGTGCACCGTCCCCAAACAAATGTTTATTTAAAACCAGATTTCCCTGCAGAGGCTTCACCGAGAGACGATCGCTGTGCAACTTAATGGCGGCAGGGAGGAGCTTATTCACAAGGATATCTCTCTTTTTTGCCGTAACAAGAGTCTCCTCACTGCAATCCTTAGTAGGGGGTGGGTAATCGAGCGCATCTGGGTCCGGCTGAAAGGTATCCCCACGTACAGGTTTGACTGTGGCCTTTGCAGCCCAGTCCTTGCACTTCTCCACTGCCGCATCCACAGCTTCTGTGGAGGCGTGAATGCGGATTGGCTTCCAGTCATTCGCCCTCTTTGTGACGATGGTGTACTTCTCTTCCAACTTGTCTTCCTTTGTAGGCAGCTCTCGCAGAACGGAAGCCGGCGATGCGTCCTCATCATCCTCACTACCGCTTCTGCTGCTGGTAGTGTTATCAGTACTTTTACCTTCCTGTGGGTCCTCAACGTTCTTTCCAGTTTCCTTGTTCTGAACGGCGTCGACAGGACTGATCTCCGGCAGACCCGTGCACACCTCGTGGAACTTGGGGCACAGGATACTTCCACTGCTGAAGGGAGACGTCGCCGAGGGTTTGATGCTTCCGTTTTCGGGACAATCATACCAGTTATCATCGCCCTGGTACTGCACCATAACTTTGTTCTCCCCGCACTTCACATTCGCGCAGACGTCACCCACGGGCGTGCTCTGTGCAGACGCCTCCCTCAGCTCCAGCGCCTTCCCCTTGAGGCACCGCGACTGTGGGCCCAGGCGGCTGCCGGGCATCTGCGCGGCATCACCATCCAAGCACGCCGTCGACGCAAGTGGCTTGATCGCGGGGCAGTGGTTCATCATCTCGCTGCTGGGCGCACCAACGTTCGGCTTCTCAAAGAAGCGATAGCGCTCGGGAAGCCGCTGAGAGAAAGAGCGCACCGTGCACCTGCCAAGAGCAAAGCGGTCAGATGTGCACTCCAGAGGCTTTTTCGACTCGGTGCAGAACATGTCGGGGTAGTCGGTCTTGCCCGCCTTGACGCACTTGTCGGTGAGGAAACTGCAGCCGGCATTCTTGCCCCAGCTCATCGGCTCCGCCATGTCGAAGTTAGCTCTGTAAAATCCCATATCAGCAAACACTGATAGTGTCAGCGTCGTGTAGAACATACCAGACACATCACCAATGAACACGCTCATCAGCTCGTCCTTCGCGTCGCGCCGCTCCCAGTGCGAGGCCTTTTCCAGAGTGCGCTCCTTCTCGATCTGCATGCCAATGGCAGTATCACAATTGTAGTGTCCCCTCACCGCCTTCAACGTATTCGTGGAATTCACCACATAGACGTACCACCAGCGGCCCGACTCGACCTTATGCACCATGCCAAGGGCTTCCATCCGGTCAAAGTTAAAGCCAAGAGCGTGCGCCATGTTGTGCGCGACCAAGCGAATCAAGTGCCTCGTTGCCCCAATCTCCTTGGGCAAGATGGTCATGACGGCAGATGTCGGGCGCTTCTCATCGTCCTCGGAGCAAACCTTAGTGTGCTCCGCTTTCATAGCAATGGCAATGTACAGCACAAGGTCGGCGTTGGGAACTCCCTGTGTGAAGTGCTCCTCGGGAATCTTGAATTGGCGGCACACGCGTGGAGAGTGGAACCAGTCCGGCTTCTTGATAACCAAATTGCCCTCTCTGGGTTTGACGCGGAGACGGTCGGCGTGCAGCTTGACGGCAGCCGGGATCTGCACATTCAGCAGCGTCTCCTTCCTCTCTGCCGTGATTCTGTTATGGCGGCCGCACTCGTGCGTGTCACTGTTGTCGATTTTGGGCGAAGCTGATACCTTTTTGTCGCACTCCGTGAATGCCTTCTCCACCTCGTCCTTGTGCACGTGAATGCGGATGGGATGCCAGTTGTCCGTGCCACTTTCGGCGGCGACGGTGTACGTGTCCTGGGCACCGTGTCCGGCCCGCGGCAGGTGCCGCACAACAGCAGCGGGCGACGCGCCGTCAGCGAGCGCAAGGCACCCGCAGGCGCAGCACAGAACAAGCAGCAGCGCAATGCACACGGGGTGGCGCATGTCAGGGACGGTCTCCTGCTTGCTGCTGTATGAGTTTGTATTCGTGGTTAGCGGTGTAGCTCAGTGGCTAGCTTGTTTACCCCGTGCATAACAGCACAACAGAATCGGGAGGAAAAGGAGAAGAAGAGAGAAAAGAGTCAAAGAGGTGAAAAGAAACCAATTTAGCAAAGAACACAACAGAAAGAGGTAAGGCATCAGATGCAGTTGTTTTGCTCTTTAGGGTCTTGTTTTTAATCTTATTTTAATGATATTTTATGGTTCGTGTAGATAAAGGAACGTTTTTTTTTTTTTTTTGTATGTCTGTGTTTGGTGCTCTTTATTTTTTCTCTTATATTGCTGGTTGCCAAGCCTTTGTTATAGTGACATGTGTAGTTGTATTTGGATATATTGCAATTATTTTACATGATGTACAATAACTTGAGTGTAGTTTGGCTGGTGTCTCTCTTGTACCTTTGGTTGCTGTGTTTTTTTAAATTGTTTGTATCTGTGTTCCTTGGTAACGTTTCATTTTTTTTATATTAGTACTTGAGAGGAAGAAGAAGAAAAGAAGAGATAGTTGGTTAAAAGAGTGAAAAAGACTATATAACGTCAAGAATGCCAAAACAAAGAACTTATAGATTAGTTAGTATCAAGTGAATAATGATGTCTTTCAATCCTTTCCTCTTTTGTACATTTTTTTCTTTACATATGGTTCACTCTTTGTTGGAAAACCAGATAAAAAAATTTCTCATGTTCACAGTGGGGTTCTAACCAGTCGCTTTTTATTTTATTCCATTTTTTCTTTTCTTTTAGCGTGTTTGCTGCATATCTATTTTATTTTTCTCCCCCTTGTTCCTGTTATATGGTTCGTATCATCATGGTACATACACTCCCGCAATATATAAGTATATCTGGATCACACACAATTATTCGACGAGACTATAAGAAACATCATAGTGACCAGGTCCTGGTGCACGTGGGTTTTTGCGCTGCCATCGCTCCGATTGAAGTCTATGTCCGCAGAACTGTGTTTCCTTTGTGATCTGCTTTTCAAACACTGGCACCAACTTAGATTGTTGCTGTTGATTGACATCATACACCACTGGGGCACCACAGCCGTTGGTGGCGAATATCTTCGCACGTTGCTCACGTGAGACTTGTGTTTCCATCATGGGATTGCCCTTAAGACGTGGATCTACGAGCGCACGTTTGCTGGTATCATAAGAGAGATCGTGTGCTCTTGGTAGTGTTGGTGGTGGTAGTGTGGAGTCTGCCTTGCCAAACTCTGTTGTGCGGTCTCTTCTTGGTTTAACCCATTTAAGATTGGGTACCTCGCCAATTTCTGTTGGATTTGGATTGTGTAGTGGAGCGTGTCCGGGTGCAGTTGGATGAATACTTACAGCTGGAATGCGTTTCTCCACGTGTTTAAGTTCAACCTCCATAGGGGCTTCTGGTACTCGTTGTGGAGTTGTAATAGGACGGCCCACCATTGTAGCAAAGCGTGGAATCTTTTTGGCCTCACAGTTATCAAATAAACTGCGTGGAAAATTCGGATCACACTCAATAGAAACTGTGGTATTAGGTGCTTTTTGTACACTTTGCTGTTGTTGTCGTTGTTGTTCGTCAAGAGAGACTTGTGGTGCCATCCAAACAACACGTGCCCGTGGTCGTACAAGGTTAAGTGCATTATCTACACTTACATATTCTGGTGCCTGCTGATACGGTGGTGGTTTGTTTAGCCAGTGTGCAGCACGACTACTCTCACGATCCATACAAACAACACGATGTGGATGCTGTGAGATGTCTCCTGCGAGATTATACATACCAATTGCGGCACTGGATGCCAAACACTCATGCCGGCGTTCTGTGAGTGTAACGTCAAACTTAACTGGACAACGTGTCCGTTTTACAGTTGAGCGTACATCTGCATATGGGAAGTATTCCAGGTCTTTTGCTGCAGTGCAAGTAGAGGGTAGAGAACGAAGAGTTTTTGATAGAAACATAGAACTTCCCTGTACCCCAGGTGAAGTTATTTTCTGAGTATTAGACTCCTGAGCAGCTGTTGTTTTTGCCACACCTCCAGCAACAGGGAGGCCTCCTGTTGGAGTTACACTCCTGTTTGTAGCAGTAGCCATAAAGGCAAGCTCTCTTGCAGTTTCTAGTGCCATAGTCGCCGCATGGGATGGTGTTTTTTGTGAATCTGTATCAACTTCCACACTCTTACCGTTTCCAGACTCCGTGGTGCGTTTCTGCGGTGCGGCAGATTCCCCTGCAGCCATATAACCACCCACCACACGTGGCTCTACTTGTGTATATCGTAAGTGATAAAATCCAATATCCGGCTGCCGTACACCAGGAAGTTTTCTCGGTGATTTAAATCGTTCGGTTGTAAGAAAACTGGATGTACCTGTTGGTGGTGATAATTTTGCCTTATCATCATCACGATGAAGTGATCTTGCCGAGGGAGGACGTATCGTCTCTACGGCTTGTGTAGAGGGTTGAATAGCGAATACGTTATCATCCACGAGATTGGTTGCGGCAAATACAGAGGCGGTAGTCCAATGTTCACGAGCCACATCATCAGGAATGGCAGCAACATCAATTAATCGATTAGCTGAAAGAGCACAGAGCGTTGGTTCTAAATGACGTGTATCATCAGGATGGAGTGCACTTTCCTTTGCGGCTTCCGCTAACCGTGCGGCCCGCAACGCATCAATACGATATAGACGAAAACTGCTAATCAACTCATCATCATCTGCAATATGTTTAATTGTCTCCATTGTGGGAACCATACCAATAATGGTATTATACCCAGCACCACCAATCTTTGTACCACCCAAATCTGTGTGTCCCTCATCCGCAGTTTTTGTAAAGGATGGTGCGAGTGTGCGAAGCTCTGGGAGGAGTAATCGACGTTGTGCAGCCACGTCCCACGCCGCTTGTTGCTCACGCTGTAATAACAAAATACGATCACGTTCTTTACGGGCGGCGGAATATGTTTTTGTGGCGCCGGTGAGCATATGTGCATGGGCGCGGCTTGCATCCATCATGCGGCCCAAGTGACTTTGACTTGGCTGGGCGGCGGCCATAATGCGATGGAGGGTCTTTGGATCATCCACGGCTGTTTCTGCAATAGCCATTTTAAAGTGTGGTGAATCAAGAAATGAAAAATGCAGAGTGGAAATGAGGTTTTTCTTTTTCCTTTCTGTGTTTTTCAGAAAAAATATATGTATTTCCTTGTATATATATATATATTATGTATGTCTCCTTGTACAGGGATACAATTCAGAACGTGAAGAGTGGAGTAGTCCTCACAGGTGAAGCCAGACTATAGGAATATGTTTATTCATTTATGGGATATATGAACAGAGAAGGAAAGAAAAGAGCAGAAAGTAATTCATAAAGTTCATAGAAAGATAAATACCGAGAGATAGACTGGCAAAGAACCCGAGAAAGAATACAGCAAGAGAGAGACCATAAATAAAAAATCAACGAAGAAATAATGGGAATACGCACACGCACACATGCGCAATCACCCATATATATATAAACCCAATAAAAAAAAAACAACCGAAAGATAAATAGATAGAGATAGAGATAGAGATAGAGATAATGACACGTACAAAAGAAAAAAAAAGGGCTCGAGAATACTCCTATACAAGATCAACAAAGAAAAACAAAGATTTTAGGAGTAATACTTTAGCATCCGTTCCACTTACTTCCATTTTTCTTTGTTTATCCAGATACATATACGCTCTCATTCCTTTCTTTTTTTTTAATATTTTCCTCTTTCAATTAAAAGAAACAGAACTGATGAAAAACGAAAAAAAGATAGAGAAGAGACACAATAAACACGTCTCATTAATAAAAGGATACTAACACGCACTCAAATGTTTGACAACTTATTCTTCACAGAACAACGCAGAAAAAGGCACGAATAAAGAGATGAAAATTTAGAAATAAAGAAAAAAACAGAGAAAAAAAATCCTAGTTGCATAGGTAAATGTACGCACGCACAGTTAAGGAAAACATACAATCAGACATACGTAAAAAAGAAAGAGATTAAAACGAAATAACACCTTCCATACATACAAAAAGGAAATGAAGAGAGGAGAGATCTGTGGAGAAGGTGTGAAATATCCCACTTTTTTTTTCCTTTTTCTAATGAGTAAATGTATTTACTCATGTATAAATGTCCTCACTCATTATTCCTACTCTTTCACCCTATTTTTCTCTCACTCTCTGTGTTTCTGTGTGTGATAGAGAGAGAGAAAAAAAAAAAAGAAAAAAGAGAAAGTACGCGTATCGCCCTGCAAAAGGTTTATTTACGAGGAAGTTATGTATACAGCGTGAAAGACGTGCAAATGAGAACAAAAAAAAGGAAGAAAGAGAGAGAGAAAGAGAGACCGCACACCAATAGAGACACAGAACTTCTAACAAAGATTATATATATATATATATATATATATAACGAGCAGTCTGAGAAACAGTAAAGAATTCCACGTAAATGTCATAACCTCTCAATTTTCTTCCCTTAATACATAATATTCGAATTTGTAATGAAAGGCATGGAAGAAAAACAAAATAGTAAGATATACTAAAAAGGGAAAAAAGAAACAAAAAAAGGTAACCAGCATGAAAAAAAAAATCATATAGAAACAAAACAGAGAAAACAAATAAATTGAGTGCGTATATATATATATATATATATTGTTGTTTTATTTTTATTCTATAAGTACATTTTTGCCCCACGCAAAGAAAAACAGAAAAAAAAAGAAGAAAAACACCACTCATTTTTTTTTTCCTTATTCACTATCTGTTTTATCCTTACATTTATTATCTTCCATTGTTTACTTCATACCATCCCAGCGTGTTTGGTGCTATAAATGCTTTTTTTTTCTTTTTGCTTTTATCGTTTTTGTTCATGAAGTTCGTTTGTGAGTGCTCCCTACAAATAGTCCACCCTCAGAGTTTCTTTTTTCTTTTTACCTGGTGAACAGCAAAGAAAAAAAAATCACTCTTCAGTTCATTATTCTCTTCATTCGTTTTATCCTTAAACTGCATTGCATCTTACGTTCCTTTTATGATCTCTCATTAATATCCTAGTGATAATGTTCGTTCACTTCCCACAGTTGTCTTTTGTGTGCTTATATATATATATATATATATATTTTTCTTTATTTCTTTATTCATCTTTCGTTGTGTGTTTCTCATTCACTCTGTTGCTAATGTCTCTTTTCTCTTTCTCAAATATTACATACATTGGGATCCATCTGTTTACAGCAATTGAAGTAAGATGTATGTATACACGTCTCTTTTTGTTTCTTTATCTACCTGAATACACCATGTGAAATCCACCTTATTCACTCACTCACTTACTCAAGTAAGTAAGTAAGTGCCCTAAAAACACTCCGCAATGGCCCGCACTGTTAACAGGACATCCATAAATGAGTTATACAGCGGCACAGGGGCCAGCAAGAGCATATCGGGTGGTTGATGATTCACAAGTACACCTTTATCGGCCAATTGCCGTTCCATAATCTCCGCATCACTATCGCCCACGGCCCCACACTCATAAGACTCCTGCGCCGTCACCGCAGATGCTAATTTGTTTGGTAAAATACGAACCGAAAGTTGTGCCCCGCGTTGATTTGGATCCACCGGCGTGATCACCTCCACCACCCCCGGCGGCAGCAGTTCCCCCAGCAATAACTCCATATATGCCGTCAACAACATGGACTTCTCCCGCAGTGCGGCCATGCCAATTCCCGCAATCAGCCGCACACTCGGCAGCAACGCCATCATGCCAAGAACGGGCACGCTACTAATTTGAAACCCCGCCGCCCCCTCCGCCGGCTCAAACGTGCGGTGTAAACACGACCGCAGTCGCCGATCATGCCCCCACCAGCCACGCAGTCCCTTCAGCTCACTCCCCGCAAAAGTGTGTTTGCTGTGCACAAAGGCCCCACCGAGATTACCGGGCCCACTGTTTAAATACATATAAGTGGACCAGTACGCAAAGTCCACATCCCAGTCGTGCAGACGCAGTGGGACATTTCCAACGGCATGGGCGCAGTCAACGCCAACAATCACACCACGTGCATGGGCGGCCCGCACTAATGCGGCAACATCCACAAGTTGTCCCGTAATAAAATGCACGGCGCTGAGTAAAAGCACCGCAATCTCCTCTCCACGCTTCTCAAGAAGTGCGAGGAACTGTTCGGCCGGAATGACCACAGGACTACTTTCCCACGCTTCATGTCCAGGAGCACCAACAAAGAGAAGATCCTCGCCAACACTCATGCCACGCGCCTCTAACTGTGAAGTGAGGGCGTGTGTATTACTTGGCAGGGAGTGATTCTCCACCACAATCTTTCGTCGTTTTCCCTTTGGCTTATAGAATGCCATTAACATAAGATGTAAATTCACACTGTGGGAATTCATTGTAATCACCTCACTCTCCTGGGCTCCCACAATAGAGGCCATTTCTTTTCTACCCAAACTGTCCAATTCACACCACGGATTAGGGTGTCGGTATTCTCCCAGCACACCAAGTTCACGCCACTTCTTTAGAGCTCCCCCAACACTTGACTCTACATCACGGTGTTGCAGACCAAGTGCATTACTGCATACATAAATATAATCGGTGCCATCACGTTTTTTGGGGATACAGTACACGTGACGGTGTTCCTGAAGTGGATCACTACGATCCATATACTCGGCAAAGTCATTCTCTGTAATGGAAAGGCACTCCGTTCGGGCAGTGCTAAGTAATTTCTCAGCAGCGTTATTACGCATTATTATTTCTTTTTTCTTTTTTTACTTCCTCCCCTATACACACACGCCTTGGTATTGATTTGTTTGACAATATTAATATTTTCTATATACTATTTGTAGTTGCTTTTATTGTTGTGGTATTATATATATATATATATATATATATATATATTATCTTCGTTTTCGTACTGTATGCAACAAACTTTGCAATATTATTATTTGTATTCCTCTCAATTTCAATACTCTTCTTCTTTTTCTTCTTTCCTTCTAGGTGTTGCACGCAATATTGTACGTGTCTACCCCTAACCCTGATTACGTATATAAAGTGAGTCCCTGTTTCTTTCTTTACTTAGTTGAGCGCGTTTCCTTTTTTCTTCTTCTTCTTCTTTTACCTTTTTCTTTGTTTTTCCTCCTTTTTCGTCTACTTTTTTATATTTTTCTTCTTTATCGCTACTTTCCACTGCTGCTAAAGTGGAATGTGATCCTACGCCATACACAATAAAGAGAAAAAAGAAAAAAAAAGAAAAAAAAACATCTATATATTTCTTTCCTCAACCTCAATACACATTCCATTACATTATATATATATATATATATATATATATATATATTATTCTTTTCCTTTTCTCTTTTTTTCTTTCTCCTTTTTCTTTTGTTTACACTATCTTTCCAAACTCTACTTGCATTTCTTCCTCTTCTGTAATCTTTTTACAGCCGTCGGGAATCCCCCAGCGTAAATCTTCCCAAAAGTTCACCGCAAATGCATTTAAATACCACGCCACTGTCTGTTGATATCCCTCTTCAAATGGAACTTCCTGCCGCCAACCCAATTCCTGCAGTTTATCCACGTTAATATCATACCGTTTATCATTAAAATCACGATCCTTGACAAATACAAGATGGGCAGCTAATTCTTCTACTGTTGGTTCTCGTATTTCTTCTACTAGTTCTATTTTTCGCTCATCATTATTATATGGTTTTCCCTTTTCCTGATTATTTCCCCATTCCTTCGCCCGTTTCATAGGAGGTACATACTTTAAGGTCAATCGAGCAATATCCATCACACTCACCTCATCATGAGATCCAATATTGTACACATCTCCAATATATCCACGATTAACAATAGTAATAAAAGCTCTTGCCACGTCACTTGCATGTATAAAGGTTCGCGTGTTACTACCATTTCCTTGTATCGTTAACTTTTTACCAGCATTCATAAGCATAATAAATCGTGGAATAAGTTTCTCTGGATATTGATAAGGTCCATATACATTATTACCACGTGTAATAATACATGGAAGTCCAAAGGAGATATGATAGGATTTCACTATATATTCTACAGCAGCCTTTGTGGCGGCGTATGGATTTGTCGGGTTTAATGTTCCCTCCTCCTTTTTAGAATCTGTTACTTGACCATACACTTCATCTGTGCTAACGTGTATAAACTTCTCCACCCGCCCATACGTCCTCGCACACTCCAACAGTACATGCGTTCCAAAAACATTATTATGTGTAAAGGAGAGACTATTTCCAAAACTATTATCTACATGACTCTGAGCCGCAAAGTTAATAATCGTATCAATATCATAATGATGAAGTAAATGCATAACGAGATCGGAGTTTGTAATGTTTCCTCGTATAAAGTGATAATACGGACTATCTGGGTTTTCAATAGATTTAAAGTTACTACAGTAATCCACCTTATCTAAATTGTACACATGCACATTTGGGTGTTCTTGCATAAAGTGATTGATGAAATTACTCCCAATGAATCCCAAACCGCCAGTAACGAGAAGACGTCGAAGTGGTCTATTGTCGGTCAGTCGTGTACGCCGCAGCTCTGCATCCTCCGGTCGGCGAAACATCCACAATAATATCACAGAGAGATAAAGTGAAAGAAAAATCCCCAAATGAGGGGAAATACGCAAGAGAGTGTAGTAGTTATAAACGAGAACAGATGAAACTAAAAAAAATAAAGAAGCAGCAATAAGCCCAATGCTGCTAATGAGCTATGTCTATTTTTTCTTTTTCTTCTTATTGTGAATATAATTATAATATGTATGTGTGTGCATATATATATATGTATATATATAGAATTCAAAGAAAAGAAAGAAGGAAAAAAGGAGAATCATGTGATACAAGAAGCACAAAGAAAAGAAACGTTAAGGAGACACATATGGCAATAATGCCTAAAAGAAACAGAAAAAGAGAAAGAAAAAGACCGAATAAAGAAAAAACGGTCTAAAAAATTTTTGGGGGTATCCTTTTTTATACGTAAATAATAAAAAAAGAGAGCTGGGAAGAACAAACAATAGGGAACTGAGACACCCAGAATAAGAATAAAAAAGAAGAAAGGGAATAGAGAAAAGAACACGATTCATATTTGGCGTAATGAAAGAAGATATATATATATATGTTTATTTGTGTAAATTTGTTCCTTTTCCTTCTTTTCCCCTTTCTCCTTCTCTACTTATTCACTTCTTCTTACTTGCTGCCGGCGTTTTTCTTGGCGTGGGAGCGTGCGGTAACTGTGATCTTCTTCACAGATGGATGAATAGAGCGCTCAATCTTCTCTGCCTTCTTCTTGTCGGCAATGACGAGTGTGTAGAGATAGCGGCTGCAGCGCACCTTGAACTTTGTCTGCTTCTCGTTGTGCTTCACCTTCACACAGCGGGCATCCTTGCGGGAGCAGATGGCGAGAAACTCCTTCAAGTTCTTAATCTCACGAGGCATAGTTATATATATATATATATATATTTGTTTCTTTGTTTAATAAAAACTATCTAGTTCCTAAGCCGCTATGCGAATACAGACAAACACAAATGTTAGAGTGTTTATCGGTCAAGTGAGTCCCTTTGTTCTCCTTTTAATATGTATTTGTGATAATAGGTACAAATAAATAAATAAATAGAGAAAGAGAGAGAATAAAATAGAGAGGTATGAGCCATCAAGTATTAAGAAGGAATAAAAAAGTAACATAAGGAAGAAAAGGAAAAAAAGAAAACATTGAAATGCTTCATATTATTCCTCGCTTCACCAAAACGAAAAAAGAAAAACAGTAACAAATTCCACATCAAAAAGGAAAAAAGAAAAAGTAAGAGTAAATTTAAAAAAAAGCATTTAAGAGTATCTATCTTTAATATTAGTAGCATTTCATTACCTTGGGAGAGGTTTATTCATATCCTTCTTCACTTTTAAAAATAAGAGAACATTAAGATAAAGGCTAATTTCCCCTTTTTCTTTTTTTTCTCGCGTTTCATATTCTTTACACAAACTCCAGTAATAGTGGATCAGGCCTAGAGAATTATTGTTTTATTTATTTAGTTTTTTCTATATATAACCAATATTTCTATGACAGCATATCACTCTAATTCCCACAAAGAGAAGCAAGAATGAAACAACTAAAAATAAAAATAAAAATAAATAAAAAGTGTTCTATACAATTCAAATCACTCTCCGCATCCAACAGGATCACACACTATCCAGCCTCGCGTCCCAAACAACAAGTATTACCACCCCCACCACCATACATCTATATATATATATATATATATATATATATATATATATATATATATATATATATAAAGAGGAAAAGAAATCAGACTCCCACAATAACTGCCAATTCCTGCAGTGCCTCTGCAACACGATTCTGCGCTCCATCACTGCGTAATGTGAGTGCGCGTGTGAGTGTCTCCGTTGGCCATGCAGCGGTGAATGCAAAAACATCATCGCCGCCACGCCGCTGCGGCCGTGTGAGAACACCAACATCTGCGAATCCGTCAATTGCGGCGGCAATACCGGCGGGAGTCATCGCAGGGAAACGGCGGCGGGCCATTAATGCCGTGTAGAGTCGATGCACCACACGCATCGTAAATGTCCCAGGCTCCATACATCCGTTATTTATATAATTATTACTATTCATATGTGTAGATCGGCGAGTGGAGGATGAGACGACTCCAGCCACAGTGGACTGTGCGAGGTGTCGTTCCTTCTCCTGTCGCTGCGCCAACACCACAAGACAACTGAGAACATACAACATTTGTTCAGGCATACAGGAGACATATGTAAATACGTGATCCGATACGGCGGACGGTCCACGCAGTACTTTCTGGCTTTGCGCTAATGTCACTACAGTCTTTGTTTTATTATTATTATTATTATTATTATTATTATTATTATTATTATTATTATTATTATTATTATTATTGGTAGTAGTAGTAGTAGTAGTAGTAGTAGTAGTAGTAGTAGTCGTAGTAGTAGTAGTTTTATTGGTATTATTATTCATATTTCTATTGGGTTGTGCCGCTGCTGGTGGGGACGTATCACTATTATTACTACTACTCAAAGCCCCAGCCATTGTACTTCCACTATGACTACTTGTCGTACTATATCGTCGTGGAGTTTCTTCTGTATTATTACTATTATCATTATTATTATTATTATTATTATTATTATTATTATTATTATTATTATTATGTGTGGGGCTATTTATTTCCTGTTGGGTGGTGTAAACCAGTCGACGACACATCGCCGCTACTTGCCGTACATCTCCCGAATACTCCAACATCGCCTTCTTCGCAATATATGCAATTAGACCAGAACTGAGTTGTATGTCTTGCCGTTCCGCTTGCGTAAAGTCTGCTGTTGCGACAATGCGTGCCCCAATACGTTCTAATGTTTCTACATTGTATGCCTCAAAGGGGAGTTCTTTTAATAACATCTGCGGCACATGCACTAATTCACGTTGATTGGATATAAATATAAGGGCGAGTTGTGAAGATAACTCCACAGATAAGGCAGAAAGAACAGTTAATATACCGCGGGCCGCACTTCGTACATATTCCACTTCATCAAGTGCGATAACATGCAGTGGAGTTGTGTTTGTGGTGCTTACTTTCTTCCTTCCTAATGCAGAAAGTATAGAAGTATTATCATCTATCATACTAATAGTACTATTTATATTAATATTACTACTACTGCCTTGACGACGTTTAGATGCTGTTACCTGTTTAGGAAGAGTTTCTATGCGTTGCAGTAATTCACGTGAATGCATATCCATACGTGGCTGTGCGGTGCGAAAACTATTTATAATCGCATCACACAACTGCTGCGATGTCATATCGGCACAATTCACATAATGACACTGCACACGTCGTTGTTTCCGTAATCCCTGCAGTAATGTTGATGTTGTGGGTTCTATCGCATTATCTAGAAATGCGCCTTCCAAGGAGAGCGATAATGGACTAATACCACCAGCAGCTCCACTGTTATTATTATTATTATTATTATTATTATTATTATTTTCTTCACGTTGTCGCTTTACCGCCTGACGCTTTGCTGCGGGTGTCGCAGGGGAGTTATCCTCGTTACCACTACCAACACTACCACGTGATCCATTACCGCCCTTAGTCTTATTACTATTAATATTATTATTAATATCATCCTTTTTCTTGGCCGCAGCAGCGGTGGCTTTATCAAATGCCATTGGACGATGTGTCACTCTGCGCATTGCACGGTGAATAGTGGATGTTTTCCCACAACCGCAGGCACCAAACACAAATAACGATTTACAGTGCGTTAATGAGAGACGTTCTTCAATAAAGCGATGGACTTCATTATATTCACGTTCCCGGCCCAATAGTGAAGTGCTTTCCATTATTGGGGAATTATGATATATATATAAAAGAAAAGAAAAAAAGTATTTTCTCCGTGTATGTGTTTGTATTGTATTGATGAAAATATCACTAATACTTTTTCCTTTTTTTTCTCTTTCTATGTATGTTTGTTTGCTTATTTGCTGTTCTATAATTCTCTCGTTCTTACGAGTTCTCGCGGGAAGAAAATTTGAGTTATTTATATGTCTATATATATATGTATATATGAGCGTCTATGTGAAGAGAAGAATAAGAAAATTCCTCTCTTTCTAAAATTGTAGTCTTGCGAAGTATAGAAATAATAATATTATGTAATAATACAGTAAAATAGATTGTAGAAGAAAGAAAAAAAAGAGAAATCAAAAGATAAACACTAATAATACAGCAATATATATATATATATATATATATATATATATATATATATATATATATATATATATAACAACAATTATTATTACTATTATTATCATGGTTACTACTGGATAAACACACACGAAAAAGAAAATGTACCAGGTTTACTTCTCATTTTCACAATTCTAAGCAGTTGCAGTGGCGAAACAGATAGACAGATCCAATAATAATAATAATAATAATAATAATAATAATAATAATAATAATAATAATAATAATAGTAAGTACAATTATAAATATATAAGAAAACAAAAGCGCAAGAAAAAAAAGAAAACAATAGTAATGGTAAAAAAAAGAAAAAACAATTGAATTTACCAAAGAAGAAAAGAAAAAAGAAAAACCGCAACAGCTAGCAAGATGAAAAGCAAAAAAAAAATTGTGGAAAGACAGATAAGTGATGTGATGCAAAGCAATGAGGCAAGAAAACAAAAACAACAAAAAAAGAAACAAAGAGTATAAAAAGAAAACAAAAGAAAAAGAATCTAATTTATACATCATTAGATGCAACTTCACTCTATCTTCTCTCCATGTCTTCTTTTTTTCTTGTTGTTTTCCCCTGTATTTACCTCTCTTTCTCATCTTCCTTTCTGTGTGTTTTTTTTTTCCTTCTTTTCTTATCCTCATCACATTTCCTCTGCTCTTTTCTTTGTATTTTCCATTACTTTTGCAGATCACACAACCCTATTATTATTATTATTGTTATTCCCTTTTATTTGCAATAGACTTCACCCACCATGAGAAACTCCCCTAATACAATATATATATATATATATATATATATATATATATATATATATATATATATATTCTCCTATAATGAATGCTTCTTTCTTTCTCTTTCTCTTTACTTTCTCTCTTTATTTAAAATATGGTCAAGGCCGCAAACACCGCATAAAAGAGAAAAATAGGATACATAATGAGATACCGCTGCCTCTCCATTGAAAGTCCATTCACCAACATGGAAGTCGCACACCACGCAGACCACAACACAATAAGCAACGCCGGCAACAAGAGTGTCTTCCCGATATACCCAAACAGTAAATACAAAAGAGATTGAAATGCCGCGAGTACGACACTTGGGATAAGACAATAGCCCAATGCACTAATCACAAACTGCAGTGATACACCGTGATCGGTCATGAGTGTTAATAACACCTTTGTAAAGATAATACCCAGCACAGAATGACTGTAAATCGTACTAAACTGCAATTTGCCACGCAAAGAAAGTAGAAATGCAAGTGAAATGGCAAACACCACCGGCCCTGCGAGATCCGTGTCCTCCACGACTTCCTGCGGCATGGATTTAAATGGATTCAACACCGCCAACGCCTTACTGCGAATGTGTTGTGGGAAAATCCCTAATTCCTGCAGTAGTGGAATATCATCTTGCGGGTAACCAAAACGTATACGATGAAGGGGAATAGACTCTGCAGAAATTGCGTTTCCACCACACGTATTCGCATCCATCTCATCCTGCGGTAATAAGATGTTTAGTAAGTACGATACAAAACCACCGCGAAGCAGCGGAGGAAGTAACGATGATGTAGAAACATATGATGATCCCTGTTGTTGCTGTTGTTGCTGTTGACTGAATTGATCTTGTTGATAAACTTGTGAATGAAACTGCGGTTGTGGAACGGTTGGAACATGATCACGAAATACCGTTGGTGATGGGGCACGTTGTTGTTGTTGTTGTTGTTGTTGCAATTGTAATTGAGATTGAAATTGTTGAAATTGCAAAGACTGTTGTGGAGGTGTGGAGAGGTGAAACATTGGTCGAAATGCCGATGGCGGTTGTTGTTGTTGTTGCTGTTGTAATTGAGATTGTAATTGTTTGTGTGATGGACTGTCATGAGTGCCTTGGGAATTGGAGTCGACGCCGAATTGTTTGGGGGAAGCACACAAATTATTATTATTATTATTATTATTATTATTATTATTATTATTATTATTATTATTATTATTATTTAGATCGTGTGGGGCCGGCGGTGTGGCGACGCCAACAGTCATGAGATGTGTCTGTGGTACAGCCTGTTCATATGTGGTATTATCACTATGATGATGGGAATAATCCTCTGCACTATTGTAGAAATGAGTATTATTATTATTACTACTATTATTCTTGGGAATAGCTGCTGTAGTAGTAGTAGTATGATAGTATGGAAGTGTTTGACTGCTATCGTGTTGGGGTTGATAAAAGTAAAAGCTATCGGATTGCTGTTGTGGTTGTTGCTGTGGATAGTAAGGATGCTGCATGATGACAAGAAGAACCAAATAATAATAATAATAATAATAATAATAATAATAATAATAATAATAATCTAAATAGTAATAGTAATAATGATAATTACAGCGGTCTGGGTATGTATCTACCTATTTACTCTCCTTCTCTCTATATATACAAATATATACACAGACACAAAGAGAAAGGGAAACCAACTAACCAAAAGAGAAAAATAATTAAGAGAGAAAGAGAAAGAAAGACATATATATATATAAGCATAGAAATAGGAATAAAGCAAAATCAAATAAAAAAACAGCTCCAATTAGTACTCCTTTACAGTATTTACAAATAGACACAATTGTAATAAGCATCACATTCATCCTTCTCTCTCTCTCTCCGTAGATATATACACAGATGTATCATATATTATTATTTATATCAATCCAACTCCACATCCTCAGAATCACTATCACACATATTATTATCTCCGCCATTCCTCGCTCCCATTGCAGATTCACCTATTCTCTTTCCTCCTCCTCCTCTATTATTATTATTATTATTATTATTATTATTATTATTATTATAACGATTCCCCTTCTTCACAATATTCTTATTCTTATTACTATTACTATTAAGCGGTGCAATGATGATCCCAGTAGCTTCTCCACTTCCCCACTGTAATAGAAACACCGTCCCACGACGAATCAACATCTCTGCCATTGCGGCTAACACATACGCTATTGCAACCGTTATGCCAATCTGCATAACACCGTACATGAAGGGAAGTGGGCCGTATAGTAATAAGACTGTACAATAGCCAGCAATTACACCGAGTAATACAGAGGAGAGACGCTGAAGGAGAAATGCGGGGGCGTGTCGTAATAGACCGCTACTAATAAGACCAAAGGGAATCATGACAAACTTCGATTGGGGAAAAAAGTATACAATACTAATGGATTATCGAAAAAATGCAAAGAAAAAGAAAATAAAGGAATGAGGGAAAAAAGATTAAAGAGAGATATAGAGGATAACAAAAAAAAGGCAATAATAATAATAATAATAATAATAATAATAATAATAATAATAATAATAATAAAAGAACAAAAAAGAGCTGTCAAGAAAAAAGCAGAGACAAATGAATAGAAAGAATTACACAAACATATGGGAAAGAGACTCGATAGTCCTCAACATATATATATATATATAATTTCTTTCTTTTTTTTTTCCACATATGTGGCTTTGCATAGGTCTCTTGTTGTTGTTGCCATTGCGATAAAAAAAATTAAACACAAAAGAAACAAAAAAACAGAAACCAAGACCTAGCATTGAATAAACATAGTAGACAAGGGCACCCCCTAAGGTCTTACGGCACGTAATTAAATAAGCAAACCATAATAATAATAATAATAATAATAATAGCACAACACCACAAAGAAAAGAAAAAACGATTAAATCACATTCACTCATCCTTTGTTTCCGCCACCCGTTTACTCTCTCGCATCTGCACCACCAGCCAATCCATCGCCTCCCGCACTCCAGTCCCATTCAAGGCACTAATCTCTGCTAATCGCATTATCTTTGTACCAATACCACTAGTGCCGGGAATCATCTCTGCGGCTGCAGTAACAGTCGTGGGTGTTAATGAAGCAGCGAATCCATCCGAGTTCTCATCACTATTAACAGAATGTGATTTTCGTCTAGAAGAACCCTCTTCACAATTATAACTATAGTCATCGTAGACTTGATGCATGAGTGCCATTTCAACTAATCCAAGTGATTCTTGTATCTCTTCAAGTGAGGCGTGTTCTATCCTATCGGATTTATTAGAGACTATCAATAGAGGGGCATCTGCCAAAAGTGGATGACAAAATACTTCACGGAGAATAGCTGCATTTTCTGCATAAGCTTCACGTCGTAATTGTTTTCTCTCCTTTTCTTCATCATTATCATTATCACGATAATAATAATAAGGTC
Organism: Trypanosoma melophagium; assembly: GCF_022059095.1. NCBI lineage: Eukaryota > Euglenozoa > Kinetoplastea > Trypanosomatida > Trypanosomatidae > Trypanosoma > Trypanosoma melophagium. The sequence continues at coordinate 435,604 of NW_027125192.1, read as the reverse complement.
TTGTCATACCATTTTGTTTAGATACGTTAATTGGATATTCCAGTACTGTTGTCAATCCTCTACAGTTTGGAGATGATAAGGTAGCCATACCACTATCATCAAAACTTGTTCTTGACTGGGATGGTGAAAGAGACTCCATCTCATTATTATTATTATTATTATCACAATTTACCATACCACCCACAGTATTAGTATTACTATTAGAAGGAAGAGCATTTGTATTATTATTATTATTATTATTATTATTATTATTATTATTATTATTATTATTATTATTATTATTATTATTATTATTATTATTATTATTATTATTATTATTATTATTATTATTATTATTATTATTATTATTAGTAGTAGTAGTAGTAGTAGTAGTAGTAGTAGTAGTAGTAGTAGTGTCAGTAATAGTCGATGAAAAAGCAGAATATGCTAATGTACTATCCACAACAAAAATAACACCATGACAAGAAGAAAAGTAATTTGCCCAAAGTCCTCGTAATGCCCCACCAACATCCCACAACGTAAGTCTCGTACTAATAGGTGTATATGTAGTGGAAATACCAGAAACCGATACAGAACTAGTACGAGGTAGATGAGATAGATAAGCATTGGATGTATGGCAATCACTATTACTCTCACGACTCACACTTCGACTTTGTGAGACTGTATAATACAACTGTGGTGGAATAGTTCGATGTGTGACTCGTGCCATATTAAGTCCTACAGTTGGGCGAATACGTTTCTTACTCATAACACTAACTGGAGCTACTGTTGGAATATCACCTGTTGTGCCTCTATGTGTCTCTCCGGATGTATCATTATCATTATTACTATTACTATTACTATTATTACTATTCGTATTATTAGTATTATTTCTCTCACTGTATGTATACTTGATCTGTTCCATCAGCGTTGTCTTACCAGATGACTCAAGACCAATAATAAGAACTTTGTATGCCTGTTCAGCGAAGAGTGAGGTGTACACACCCCAGGCAAATGTGAACATCTCTCTTGGGAACTAACAGAAAGGGGGAGAGGGAGGGAGAGATACAGCTATCTACTCCAATCACACTAATAGGCATACTATCGAGATTTAGAGAAAGAAAGAAAAAAATGAAAATAAAAATAATAAAAATAAAATAAAAAAAAAAAAAAATAATAATAATAATAATAATAATAATAATAATAATAATAATAATAATAATAATAATGGTATTAACAAAAAAAAAACTACGATACGATATAACTCTCCCAATTCACTCAATGAATGTCCACAACGGCACCAGATGAGAAGATCTGAACTACAGGCCGCAGCTGCAATATTTCCCCTGATGTACATAACGATAAGGGGAATACCAGTACAACCTCAGCATCCATAATGATATTTAATACCTGTAAATGGATATCTACCGTCATTGTTACTGTGACAGGTGATGCAGGTAACACTGATACCATTTGATGTATTGGAAACATTTGTGATGGCACTCCATTAACGAAAAACACACCTGTGTATGGTTCAAGAAAATATCCATTAAGTGGTCTTTGAGAGTCTTTATTGGTATTTTCTGTATTAACAAGATACTCTTCAATGATGATTGGGGATGCAAGTCCTATAAGAACACAGGGTGGAACTCTTACATCTTCTCCAACTTCACTCATTAAAGTATTATTATCTGTATTGTTACTTAATAAGATATTTTTTTTATTTTCTGAATGATTACTGATATTTGGTTTCTCCCGCCCATCATGTGGAATCTCTGTAGTTTCCTCCTCTTCTTCCTTATTAACTTTTACCATAAAGGGATTATCAGAAACTCCAGTTTCATTCTCTGGAATATCACAAACTTCCCTTATTTTTTTTTCTTCTTTTTCTACTCCTTTGTGAACTTCTTTAGTCGCAGTTTCCACTAATTTCATCGATGATGATAATGATAATGTCTCACGTGGGATATTAACATCTCCAGAGGACAGGGATGTTTTAGATGGGAAAACAACTCCTGTTAAGAGACGTGTTCCTACATTCTCTTCTGGACTCCATAGTGATTCTCTCCTTGCTTGATATAATGCCTGTTTAACACTTCTTGAAACTTCTAATAATTGACATGTTTTAATATCCATATCATTACTATTATTATCATTATTATTACAATCCATCGTCATTATTACATATTTTGAGTGTTCCACTTTCCTTGTATGAGATGTCGGAACTATTAATCCTGCTATTCGTTGTATATGTGTTTTACTAATAGCATTTAAACAAATATTCCATGAAACTGTTCCCTCACACACAGGAATGGTCGTATTAGTACTACTTATCCGCTTTAATTCCATCCATTCTCCAAGAGAGAACGGTAAACCCACAAGACTATTTCGCCAACCATTTTTTTTTTTCCAATCTTAACTACACGACGTTCACTTGTTCCACACAGTACAAGATTGTTACTCACTGAATTATACAATTTCCATCGAAGAATACCATGCATTAGTGGAATCCAAAAAGGACATTCTTCTTCTTCCTCCTTTTCTGTGCGTCTCTTACTATCATACGGTGAAGCTCGTGGAAGCCGCACACACCCAGACGCAAAGAGCGTAAAAGGATCACCAGATAGAAATAATACACTACCGTCTTTCAGTCCTATTTGTGCAGGAAAAAGAGCCGCATTTATGGTTTCCCATACATCCTTGTGAAGATCAGAATCTCGCTTCTCTAATGATAATAATGAGGATGAAAGTATAGTGTTCGTTGTATCATTTCTTCTCCATACATGAAAGGGCGATATTTCTTCCAGAGGAAGAGGTCTGTCTAGTCGTTGTTGTAATCTGCGTAGTTGTTGTGGTGTGGCGAGAGGAATTTCACTATTGACATCCCAAGAAACATGTTTTACGGAACTCTCTGCGGGAAAACACAACTATCACCTTCCACAATTAGCGATATCATCCAACTCTGTCGGTTACTTTTATGTTTCCTTTGCCAATATATATACATGGATATATATATATATATATATATATATATATATATATAAAGGGTAAAGAGTGAGACACACAGAAAAAGAAAATAGAAGAATCACTTTCTTTTCTTGTTGGTTTCAAGATCGAAAAAAAAAGAAGCCATGAATATATATATATATATATATATATATATATATATATATATATATATTTATTTATTTATTTTATTTAGTTATTTATTTATTTATTTATTTATTTATTTATTTATTTATTTAAACAAAGGAATTTTTTTAACAATACATAAGAAACTCAATAATAAAAATAATAACCTCAAAAGAACGAAAACAGAAAACTTATAGTGTATATACCAAAAGAAAGAGACACTGAGGTATACAGGAAGAGCGGAGGAATAATAATAATAATAATAATAATAATAATAGTAATAATAATAATAATAATAATAATAATAATAATAATAATAATAATAAAGAATCAAAGAAGAAAAACAAAAAAGAACAACGTACAAGAGCAAGAACGGTCATAACTCAAGATAATCCCCAATAACAGTATACATAATACAAACAAGATGATTAACCCTATTATCCTAATAGTCTATAGAGTCTTCCAGTAGTCGTAAACACGACGCTGTCGTCCTGTTATGGGCTTTGCCATTTCGTTTTTCTCTCTATTCGCATTCGATTGTCTTTTCCTTAATGCTACAGACGAACGTGGAAATAACATTAATGATGTTTCCCAAGTCAAAAGACACCGCTGGGCGTATGTTAAATCTGAAAAACTGGAAGGTATACGTATAGGAGATGCATTTTTCTCATTATTCACGCAAGATACGTGATGGACATTTTCTAACCCTAATGAGTTCTTTTCTTCTCCCTCTTCATCTGCATATTCTCTCTTCACATGAACATCTAAAGAAGGATTCACTTTATGTGAATGTCCTTTAGACGTTTCTACTTCATTTAACTCTTTTCCTCCCTCTTTCTCGTGTTCTTGTTCTTCTTCTCTCTTTTCTGCTACTTCATCTTCGTCTCCTCCTTCTGCTTCATCTGTATGTTCCCTCTTTCTTTTTTTACCTCCTGAGGTTTGACTTCGCACTTCCCGTCTCGCTTCATCCTCGTCGCCTTCTTGTTTTCCCTCCAATATCTGCGAGAACATCGCCACTGTTGGGTCAGACTCCACATGCTGATAACGATATAACTGCATCAATGCAGGATAGATGCCATACAACGATCCACTCTTTTCTTCATGTTCACTTTCATCATTTTGATGATTCTCTGTTTCTTTCTTTATTGTGTTTCGTGATGCTGGAAAACCTGTTAAAAGCGTTGCGTACATGGGATCACTTGTCATGCGGCGTTCAATACGCTCCATTACAAGTTTAAGAGAGAGTGAAGTTTCATTTCGCTTATCCGATGTTGTCGCCTTTGCTTCTATGAAATCAGGACTGTCTTCTGAAGGAAGTAGACGACGTCGTGTGGATCGAATTGGCCGCCAAACTTCTTCAATTATTGCTGATCGTGTAGATCTATGTGGCTTCTCAACAGGAGGAATTGAATCTACACTAGCTATTATCGAAGATAAATCTTTATTTTCAGATGATGCCATTTTTGCTGTTCCTGTCGTGCCACTAGTAGTAGTAGTTGTTGTTGTTGTCGTCGTAGCTTCAGTACCATTACTAATAGTACTATTACTATTAGTAATATTGGCGGCTAATGTTGGTGTTATTGTTGTTGAAGAGGACTCTTGTGTTGCTACACTTCCCTTTGTCACTGCAGTCTCTTTAGGTTTTTGTGTTTTCTTAGCCTCTTGTTGTTGTTTAGTACGAGTAATAGAGAGGATAGGTGTTGCCGCACTCTCTGTGTTCTTTCCAGTTTGTTTCTCATTCTTCTTTTCTTCCGTCTCAGCATCTGCGGTAGATCTCGGTTTGCGGCGAATACGACTACTCACAGGTGGAGGACTTGTACGTGTTGGATCCAAACGACTTCGTGGTCGTTTCTTCACTTCTTCCCCCGCCACAGTTTGTTGTTGCTGTGATGATGATAATTGTTGTTGTTGATCTTTTTCTTTTTCTTTTCTCTTGTGTTCACGTTGATGATGATGATGATAGTGATGATGCGAATTCTCCTGTGCGTGATCCTCTTCCTGTTTCCCACCCGATCCCTCTTCCTTTCCACCACGTAAAGATGAAGGAGAATCCACCAGCAGACCTTTCTTGGGCCGCTGCTCTGTTAATAATTCATAATAAAAATGCCGTAAGAGAATTAACAACGCATCACGCCGCATTGGTCCACTATGTTGATGTAATGCCGCAACATTCATATTACGTCCAACCACCCACCATGAAAAGGCCAAATCCTTCGCGTTAAATCGATCCAACACAACACCACGTGAAAGAAGTGATTGATAATACGCCACAATGGCTTCCACAATAGCGCAGGAAAATCGAACTACTTCATTTCCACCACCACTACTAATATTATTATTATTACTACTAATATTATTATTATTATTATTATTATTATTATTATTATTATTATTATTATTATTATTATTATTATTATTATTATTATTATTATTGTTACTAGTACCACCCATATTAGTAGTATTAGTTCCCTGCACTACTACTCCCTTTTCCTGATCCGGTTCCTCCTCACATGATGCTGTTAATATAGCGAGTGGACGCATACTAGGCTCCGGCTGCCGCGGCGCTGGTGTGGCGGCAGAATCCATGTCTGGTCTTTTCAACGGTGTGGGTTCTGGCATTACACCATCGTGCGGTCCTCCTTCCTCACACAATTCTTTTGTATTTCTATCTTGTGAAATGGATTCATGCACGGGGGCGAGATCCTTTTCTGCAGGTGTCTCTTTATTAGGACGCACGGGCGACCCATCAGAGGAGATCTGTGGAACCGACTTCACAGATACATTATTCCCAGTGGCCTCCTCACCCTCACTTTTTTCTAATAATACTCCTCCTCCTGCTCCCCCCACTTCTCCTTTTGTTGTATTTGTTGTTTTTGTTGATGTAAAACTCGCACGACTTCCACTGGGATGTCTGCCGTGTGGCGATGCCGTCATTCTGCCGTGGGAAGTGAGGGAGACAAACGCGGTTGGACCAAAGAAGAGAATCCGCGCCATATCCACCGCACACCCCTCCGCCTCCGTGCACGTCCGGCTATCCGGCTGGGCGGCCGGCAATAGTAATAAATTGGTGGCCCGCGTAATATTGACGGGCTCCACCGGCAGCATTCCACCGGCGTGATAGGCACGCAGACGTTGAATGGTGTTTAGGGCAATAAAGTCCCGGCAGCGGTCATCTTTCCAAGGATCCATTTGAGAGACATCGCTGGATTCCGCCGTTGTGGTCTGGCGACGGGTCTGGCGTTGCATATCTATTTATCTCTCTCTCTCTCTCTCTCTCTCTCTCTCTCTCTATATATATATATATATATATATATATATATTTTTTTTTTTATTTATTTATTTATTTATTTATTTACTTATTTATTTGTTTGTTTGCTTTTAATGGATAGGTGTGTTTCTTCTTCTCCGCGTTTCAGTGATAGTGGAAAGGAGGTTTAAACCTTTTGTCTTTACTTGTTTGTTTGTTTACTCTACTCTATCTCTCTCTTAGTTCCCCTTTCACTGGAATCACGAGTTGCTGAAAGACGAACAACAGCAACAGGAAGAAGTAGAGAAAAACAAAAATAAGGAAAAACAAGGTAGTGGCAGATGAATGACCACTACAATTCTAACAGAACAAAATACATAAGAAAGAAAAAGAAAAATAACAGTGAGAGTGTACTGCTAAACTGATGCGTAGTGTGTAATAAGAGAATAGCCAAACATAGCAAAAAGAAAAAGTACATGATAAAACCACAGAGATGGAAAATAGAAACAATAATAACAGAGAAACATTCACTTTAAATTTGAGAAAAGTAAAGTAAATACGAGAGGGAGTAAATGATATATGGTATTTGAATATAGGGGACAGTAATTAGACAATGCGCTCTCATTATATACCGTAGGAAGACTCTACCGAATAAAGAAGAAGGAAGGGGGAAATGCACTTTACGCTAAATTCCATTCATGTGTATACAAACTAAACAAGGAAGTTTGCAGTCATGCCTACTCCCGATCAGAGACAATTTGAAATATACCGAGAGAAAACAAATAATAATAATAATAATAATAATAATAATAATAATAATAATAATAAGGCACCATGAAATCCTATATATTTTTCTGAAAGAAGAGAGAAATTGAGTTTACATCATGTGTCTTGCCTACACCTCTTCCTGATCGAGTACAATCATATATTGCAATGAAACACGATCTCGGCTATAGTGTGGCTTCTATCTTATTATGTAATTTCCCTTCCTTCATATTAATACTTATAAATACAACAATAACAATAAATGGTGATAATTATTATTATTATTATTATTATTATTATCTGTGTCTACAGAGGCGCAAAGGTCAAAAGTATTTTCTAAGGGAAGCGTATAATGCCTACACTTACATGAATACCCAAATACTTAAAGGTACACAGTATCTATTTATCTGTTAACTTCTAGAGTGTACTAAAGACAACATAAGAAGAAAAGAAAAAATAATAATTAACAAGTCCAAAGAACATAGAGACAGATATAAATAAATACATAAATAAAGAAAATACACATACAAAAAAAAAGAATGAAAACACGTACAAAGTATTCTAATTGCGTACAGTATAACAAAAGAAAGAGACATCGTAAGAGAGACTTCATTAGCGTTGCTAACTCTACTTTAATGCAGATGCGTTTGTTGCTCCCACTCTACAACATACAGTAAGATGTGAATCAAAGGAAAAAGAAATAATAGTAATAATAATAATAATAATAATAATAATAATAATAATAATAATAATAATAATAATAATAATAATAATAATAATAATAATAATAATAATAATAATAATAATAATAATAATAATAATAATATCTCTTCTTCACTTTTTTTTTTGATTTATTACATATTTTCGGTTTTTCATATTCTTCTCTTGAATTCCCTCACTTCTAAAAGTCGGTAGAAAAAAAAAAACGACACAATCACACTAAAAAACAATGGAAAAACGAAAAAAGTAGATACATAGACTATGGGCTTCTTCACCTTGTTCCGCACACTAATACGTGAGTTCATCATTGTACTCCTAATAAAGTGTATAACAAACGAAACGTCATGAAAAGAAAGATTGAATGAAAAACAATACCGAAACAAATAATAATAATAATAATAATAATAATAATAATAATAACAGAACGAGCAAATTAAAAAGAAAAAAACAATGCCTTACATTCATTGAACAAAAAAACAAGTGGGACATCAATGATAACCTGTTGTATTTTCATTCCTCTTGCTTTTGTTGGTTGATATACATACATATATCTACCAAATATTAACGCAATATTCACATATTTACTAAACATAAAATGTTACTCCTTTCACTCTCAGATAAAACAACAACAAAAAGACACAAAACAACAGCTCAAACTCTTTTACTTTTTCATGGATTTACTTCCATTTTTTCTTTTTTGGAAAAAAAAATAAAAAATCGAGGGTTTTCCCCATGGAATAATCTTACTTTCTTATACGACTAGTAGTAATAGTCCGTTCCACCACCCATAAAACGACCGGTTTGCGATGGACCTTGTCCACGATCTGCTGGTCTTCCTCGCGAAGCCGAACCAGTTCCACGTCCGGGTGTTGTTGCTGTTGCTCTATTTGTTTGTCCTCTGGAGTGTTGTACAGCTGACTGGCTTTGACGCCCATGCAGACGCTGACGACGATACAACGCATCACGTTGTGCAGGAGTAGAGGGAATAATGGGAACTCTGCTTTGTATGGCTTGTGGAACAACACGTTGGGGAATGGAGTTGACTGAGGCTACGTTTCTCGCCACATTACCACCTTGCCGATCTGGCGATGTAGGTGCGGGGACGGGCCTTAAATACTGCGACGATGAACCACGCGTGGGTGCTGTGTTCTTCATGCCAGGCGGATGTGGATGTAATAGAGAACGCTGGGCCCCTCTATCAGCATCATGCGGATCCGCCGATAACCCACGATGAGTTTCGTAATTCCGCCGAATCTGTACTGGCTGTTCTTGGCCTTTTGGAGGTGTTGGTACCATACTGGAGGGGGCAAAACGTACCTGCGGCTTTTCCGTTTCTCCTGGTGCTGACGGCAACTCCTCTGTCGGCTCCCTTCTTCTTTTCTTTAATCCAGGAGATCCACTTTTCTTCTTCGGTCTCTCCGGAACCTCTTCCACTACACTCATCATACTTAGATGCACCGGAGATGACGATGATACCTCATTACCAACAAAGGTACCACTAACACTAGGAACACCCTCACCAGTTGACATTTTACACTCATGTGATTTCCCAACTAAAACGAGGGGAGAACTGCCAATGCCAACAAGAAAATTTTTATCAGGGTAAGTTTCCGTAAATACACGACGACCAAGCTCTCTGTCATCTTCCTTGGGAAGTACAGAGTGAGACTCCACCAAACCCACGGTTCGTTTACTCCTACTACTTCTTGGGACATCCTCCACCGCACTCAAAAATGATATAGACTTTTTATTCACCGAACCATCATCCTGAGACTCAGCAAGCGACAATCCCCCATCTTCACGCACGCTCCCTTTTGACACAGAAACAGTAGATGAACCAGCACTCGATCTCCTACGCCGCGACACGCCAGAAACATTACCGAATTCATTAGACAAATCAACCGCAGACAACGAAGCCACTTTCACCGGAGCATCATCATCAACGGAAAGACCCGACATGCTAATAAAATTGGCAGGACAGACAGATATTCCCGGTGACTGGCTCGGCAGAACCCCCTCCTCCGCTGCAGACTGTGTCAGTGGCTCAACGGCGTCTGTGTCGACATCAGCGGCGGCCTGACGCAGCGTTGCAGAACGAACAATAACTCCCGGTGACTGGCTCGGCAGAACCCCCTCCTCCGCTGCAGACTGTGTCAGTGGCTCAACGGCGTCTGTGTCGACATCAGTGGCGGCCTGACGCAGCGTTGCAGAACGAACAATAGCTCCCGGTGACTGGCTCGGCAGAACCCCCTCCTCCGCTGCAGACTGTGTCAGTGGCTCAACGGCGTCTGTGTCGACATCAGTGGCGGCCTGACGCAGCGTTGCAGAACGAACAATAACTCCCGGTGACTGGCTCGGCAGAACCCCCTCCTCCGCTGCAGACTGTGTCAGTGGCTCAACGGCGTCTGTGTCGACATCAGCGGCGGCCTGACGCAGCGTTGCAGAACGAACAATAACTCCCGGTGACTGGCTCGGCAGAACCCCCTCCTCCGCTGCAGACTGTGTCAGTGGCTCAACGGCGTCTGTGTCGACATCAGTGGCGGCCTGACGCAGCGTTGCAGAACGAACAATAGCTCCCGGTGACTGGCTCGGCAGAACCCCCTCCTCCGCTGCAGACTGTGTCAGTGGCTCAACGGCGTCTGTGTCGACATCAGTGGCGGCCTGACGCAGCGTTGCAGAACGAACAATAACTCCCGGTGACTGGCTCGGCAGAACCCCCTCCTCCGCTGCAGACTGTGTCAGCGGCTCAACGGCGTCTGTGTCGACATCAGTGGCGGCCTGACGCAGCGTTGCAGAACGAACAATAGCTCCCGGTGACTGGCTCGGCAGAACCCCCTCCTCCGCTGCAGACTGTGTCAATGGCTCAACGGCGTCTGTGTCGACATCAGCGGCGGCCTGACGCAGCGTTGCAGAACGAACAATAACTCCCGGTGACTGGCTCGGCAGAACCCCCTCCTCCGCTGCAGACTGTGTCAGTGGCTCAACGGCGTCTGTGTCGACATCAGTGGCGGCCTGACGCAGCGTTGCAGAACGAACAATAGCTCCCGGTGACTGGCTCGGCAGAACCCCCTCCTCCGCTGCAGACTGTGTCAGTGGCTCAACGGCGTCTGTGTCGACATCAGTGGCGGCCTGACGCAGCGTTGCAGAACGAACAATAACTCCCGGTGACTGGCTCGGCAGAACCCCCTCCTCCGCTGCAGACTGTGTCAGTGGCTCAACGGCGTCTGTGTCGACATCAGTGGCGGCCTGACGCAGCGTTGCAGAACGAACAATAACTCCCGGTGACTGGCTCCGGCAGAACCCCCTCCTCCGCTGCAGACTGTGTCAGTGGCTCAACGGCGTCTGTGTCGACATCAGTGGCGGCCTGACGCAGCGTTGCAGAACGAACAATAACTCCCGGTGACTGGCTCGGCAGAACCCCCTCCTCCGCTGCAGACTGTGTCAGTGGCTCAACGGCGTCTGTGTCGACATCAGCGGCGGCCTGACGCAGCGTTGCAGAACGAACAATAACTCCCGGTGACTGGCTCGGCAGAACCCCCTCCTCCGCTGCAGACTGTGTCAGTGGCTCAACGGCGTCTGTGTCGACATCAGCGGCGGCCTGACGCAGCGTTGCAGAACGAACAATAACTCCCGGTGACTGGCTCGGCAGAACCCCCTCCTCCGCTGCAGACTGTGTCAGTGGCTCAACGGCGTCTGTGTCGACATCAGTGGCGGCCTGACGCAGCGTTGCAGAACGAACAATAGCTCCCGGTGACTGGCTCGGCAGAACCCCCTCCTCCGCTGCAGACTGTGTCAGTGGCTCAGCGGCGTCTGTGTCGACATCAGTGGCGGCCTGACGCAGCGTTGCAGAACGAACAATAACTCCCGGTGACTGGCTCGGCAGAACCCCCTCCTCCGCTGCAGACTGTGTCAGTGGCTCAACGGCGTCTGTGTCGACATCAGTGGCGGCCTGACGCAGCGTTGCAGAACGAACAATAACTCCCGGTGACTGGCTCGGCAGAACCCCTCCTCCGCTGCAGACTGTGTCAGTGGCTCAACGGCGTCTGTGTCGACATCAGCGGCGGCCTGACGCAGCGTTGCAGAACGAACAATAACTCCCGGTGACTGGCTCGGCAGAACCCCCTCCTCCGCTGCAGACTGTGTCAGTGGCTCAACGGCGTCTGTGTCGACATCAGCGGCGGCCTGACGCAGCGTTGCAGAACGAACAATAACTCCCGGTGACTGGCTCGGCAGAACCCCCTCCTCCGCTGCAGACTGTGTCAGTGGCTCAACGGCGTCTGTGTCGACATCAGCGGCGGCCTGACGCAGCGTTGCAGAACGAACAATAACTCCCGGTGACTGGCTCGGCAGAACCCCCTCCTCCGCTGCAGACTGTGTCAGTGGCTCAACGGCGTCTGTGTCGACATCAGTGGCGGCCTGACGCAGCGTTGCAGAACGAACAATAGCTCCCGGTGACTGGCTCGGCAGAACCCCCTCCTCCGCTGCAGACTGTGTCAGTGGCTCAACGGCGTCTGTGTCGACATCAGTGGCGGCCTGACGCAGCGTTGCAGAACGAACAATAACTCCCGGTGACTGGCTCGGCAGAACCCCCTCCTCCGCTGCAGACTGTGTCAGTGGCTCAACGGCGTCTGTGTCGACATCAGCGGCGGCCTGACGCAGCGTTGCAGAACGAACAATAGCTCCCGGTGACTGGCTCGGCAGAACCCCCTCCTCCGCTGCAGACTGTGTCAGTGGCTCAGCGGCGTCTGTGTCGACATCAGTGGCGGCCTGACGCAGCGTTGCAGAACGAACAATAACTCCCGGTGACTGGCTCGGCAGAACCCCCTCCTCCGCTGCAGACTGTGTCAGTGGCTCAACGGCGTCTGTGTCGACATCAGTGGCGGCCTGACGCAGCGTTGCAGAACGAACAATAACTCCCGGTGACTGGCTCGGCAGAACCCCCTCCTCCGCTGCAGACTGTGTCAGTGGCTCAACGGCGTCTGTGTCGACATCAGCGGCGGCCTGACGCAGCGTTGCAGAACGAACAATAGCTCCCGGTGACTGGCTCGGCAGAACCCCCTCCTCCGCTGCAGACTGTGTCAGTGGCTCAACGGCGTCTGTGTCGACATCAGCGGCGGCCTGACGCAGCGTTGCAGAACGAACAATAACTCCCGGTGACTGGCTCGGCAGAACCCCCTCCTCCGCTGCAGACTGTGTCAGTGGCTCAACGGCGTCTGTGTCGACATCAGTGGCGGCCTGACGCAGCGTTGCAGAACGAACAATAACTCCCGGTGACTGGCTCGGCAGAACCCCTCCTCCGCTGCAGACTGTGTCAGCGGCTCAACGGCGTCTGTGTCGACATCAGCGGCGGCCTGACGCAGCGTTGCAGAACGAACAATAACTCCCGGTGACTGGCTCGGCAGAACCCCCTCCTCCGCTGCAGACTGTGTCAGTGGCTCAACGGCGTCTGTGTCGACATCAGTGGCGGCCTGACGCAGCGTTGCAGAACGAACAATAGCTCCCGGTGACTGGCTCGGCAGAACCCCCCCCTCCGCTGCAGACTGTGTCAGTGGCTCAACGGCGTCTGTGTCGACATCAGTGGCGGCCTGACGCAGCGTTGCAGAACGAACAATAGCTCCCGGTGACTGGCTCGGCAGAACCCCTCCTCCGCTGCAGACTGTGTCAGTGGCTCAACGGCGTCTGTGTCGACATCAGCGGCGGCCTGACGCAGCGTTGCAGAACGAACAATAACTCCCGGTGACTGGCTCGGCAGAACCCCCTCCTCCGCTGCAGACTGTGTCAGTGGCTCAACGGCGTCTGTGTCGACATCAGCGGCGGCCTGACGCAGCGTTGCAGAACGAACAATAACTCCCGGTGACTGGCTCGGCAGAACCCCCTCCTCCGCTGCAGACTGTGTCAGTGGCTCAACGGCGTCTGTGTCGACATCAGTGGCGGCCTGACGCAGCGTTGCAGAACGAACAATAGCTCCCGGTGACTGGCTCGGCAGAGCCCCCTCCTCCGCTGCAGACTGTGTCAGTGGCTCAACGGCGTCTGTGTCGACATCAGCGGCGGCCTGACGCAGCGTTGCAGAACGAACAATAACTCCCGGTGACTGGCTCGGCAGAACCCCCTCCTCCGCTGCAGACTGTGTCAGTGGCTCAACGGCGTCTGTGTCGACATCAGTGGCGGCCTGACGCAGCGTTGCAGAACGAACAATAGCTCCCGGTGACTGGCTCGGCAGAACCCCCTCCTCCGCTGCAGACTGTGTCAGTGGCTCAACGGCGTCTGTGTCGACATCAGTGGCGGCCTGACGCAGCGTTGCAGAACGAACAATAGCTCCCGGTGACTGGCTCGGCAGAACCCCCTCCTCCGCTGCAGACTGTGTCAGTGGCTCAACGGCGTCTGTGTCGACATCAGTGGCGGCCTGACGCAGCGTTGCAGAACTTCCGTATCCTTTTTTTACTGGGGTATATGTCGTCGTCTCCACCGGAAGTATTGGTCCTTCCGCGGCCTCAGTTGTAATCCGCGTTAGTGGCGTCACATCTTCCGATACAGCACCGTCTTCCAGCTCATTCTCCATTACAGTGTATACTATGCTCCTGACAGGAACAATTTGTTCTTCCGCTTCCTCAGACGTGATCCGCGTCAGTGACGGCACATCTACTGACACAGCAGCGTCTTCCATTTCGTTGTGCAGTGGGGTGTATACGGTGGTTTCTGCAGGAGCAACTGGTGCCTCAGCCTCCTCAGATGTGATCCGCGTCAGTGACGGCACATCTACTGACACGGCAGCGTCTTCTAGCTCCCTTTGCATCGGGGTATATATCGTCGTCTCCACCGGAAGTATTGGTCTTTCCGCGGCCTCAGTTGTAATCCGCGTTAGTAGCGTCACATCTTCCGATACAGCACCGTCTTCCAGCTCATTCTCCATTACAGTGTATACTATGCTCCTGACAGGAACAATTTGTTCTTCCGCTTCCTCAGACGTGATCCGCGTCAGTGACGGCACATCTACTGACACAGCAGCGTCTTCCATTTCGTTGTGCAGTGGGGTGTATACGGTGGTTTCTGCAGGAGCAACTGGTGCCTCAGCCTCCTCAGATGTGATCCGCGTCAGTGACGGCACATCTACTGACACGGCAGCGTCTTCTAGCTCCCTTTGCATCGGGGTATATATCGTCGTCTCCACCGGAAGTATTGGTCCTTCCGCGGCCTCAGTTGTAATCCGCGTTAGTAGCGTCACATCTTCCGATACAGCACCGTCTTCCAGCTCATTCTCCATTACAGTGTATACTATGCTCCTGACAGGAACAATTTGTTCTTCCGCTTCCTCAGACGTGATCCGCGTCAGTGACGGCACATCTACTGACACGGCAGCGTCTTCTAGCTCCCTTTGCATCGGGGTATATATCGTCGTCTCCACCGGAAGTATTGGTCTTTCCGCGGCCTCAGTTGTAATCCGCGTTAGTGGCGTCACATCTTCCGATACAGCACCGTCTTCCAGCTCATTCTCCATTACAGTGTATACTATGCTCCTGACAGGAACAATTTGTTCTTCCGCTTCCTCAGACGTGATCCGCGTCAGTGACGGCACATCTACTGACACAGCAGCGTCTTCCATTTCGTTGTGCAGTGGGGTGTATACGGTGGTTTCTGCAGGAGCAACTGGTGCCTCAGCCTCCTCAGACGTGATCCGCGTCAGTGACGGCACATCTACTGACACGGCAGCGTCTTCTAGCTCCCTTTGCATCGGGGTATATATCGTCGTCTCCACCGGAAGTATTGGTCTTTCCGCGGCCTCAGTTGTAATCCGCGTTAGTAGCGTCACATCTTCCGATACAGCACCGTCTTCCAGCTCATTCTCCATTACAGTGTATACTATGCTCCTGACAGGAACAATTTGTTCTTCCGCTTCCTCAGACGTGATCCGCGTCAGTGACGGCACATCTACTGACACGGCAGCGTCTTCTAGCTCCCTTTGCATCGGGGTATATATCGTCGTCTCCACCGGAAGTATTGGTCTTTCCGCGGCCTCAGTTGTAATCCGCGTTAGTGGCGTCACATCTTCCGATACAGCACCGTCTTCCAGCTCATTCTCCATTACAGTGTATACTATGCTCCTGACAGGAACAATTTGTTCTTCCGCTTCCTCAGACGTGATCCGCGTCAGTGACGGCACATCTACTGACACAGCAGCGTCTTCCATTTCGTTGTGCAGTGGGGTGTATACGGTGGTTTCTGCAGGAGCAACTGGTGCCTCAGCCTCCTCAGACGTGATCCGCGTCAGTGACGGCACATCTACTGACACAGCAGCGTCTTCCATTTCGTTGTGCAGTGGGGTGTATACGGTGGTTTCTGCAGGAGCAACTGGTGCCTCAGCCTCCTCAGACGTGATCCGCGTCAGTGACGGCACATCTACTGACACAGCAGCGTCTTCCATTTCGTTGTGCAGTGGGGTGTATACGGTGGTTTCTGCAGGAGCAACTGGTGCCTCAGCCTCCTCAGACGTGATCCGCGTCAGTGACGGCACATCTACTGACACGGCAGCGTCTTCTAGCTCCCTTTGCATCGGGGTATATATCGTCGTCTCCACCGGAAGTATTGGTCTTTCCGCGGCCTCAGTTGTAATCCGCGTTAGTGGCGTCACATCTTCCGATACAGCACCGTCTTCCAGCTCATTCTCCATTACAGTGTATACTATGCTCCTGACAGGAACAATTTGTTCTTCCGCTTCCTCAGACGTGATCCGCGTCAGTGACGGCACATCTACTGACACAGCAGCGTCTTCCATTTCGTTGTGCAGTGGGGTGTATACGGTGGTTTCTGCAGGAGCAACTGGTGCCTCAGCCTCCTCAGACGTGATCCGCGTCAGTGACGGCACATCTACTGACACGGCAGCGTCTTCTAGCTCCCTTTGCATCGGGGTATATATCGTCGTCTCCACCGGAAGTATTGGTCTTTCCGCGGCCTCAGTTGTAATCCGCGTTAGTGGCGTCACATCTTCCGATACAGCACCGTCTTCCAGCTCATTCTCCATTACAGTGTATACTATGCTCCTGACAGGAACAATTTGTTCTTCCGCTTCCTCAGACGTGATCCGCGTCAGTGACGGCACATCTACTGACACAGCAGCGTCTTCCATTTCGTTGTGCAGTGGGGTGTATACGGTGGTTTCTGCAGGAGCAACTGGTGCCTCAGCCTCCTCAGACGTGATCCGCGTCAGTGACGGCACATCTACTGACACGGCAGCGTCTTCTAGCTCCCTTTGCATCGGGGTATATATCGTCGTCTCCACCGGAAGTATTGGTCTTTCCGCGGCCTCAGTTGTAATCCGCGTTAGTAGCGTCACATCTTCCGATACAGCACCGTCTTCCAGCTCATTCTCCATTACAGTGTATACTATGCTCCTGACAGGAACAATTTGTTCTTCCGCTTCCTCAGACGTGATCCGCGTCAGTGACGGCACATCTACTGACACGGCAGCGTCTTCCATTTCGTTGTGCAGTGGGGTGTATACGGTGGTTTCTGCAGGAGCAACTGGTGCCTCAGCCTCCTCAGATGTGATCCGCGTCAGTGACGGCACATCTACTGACACGGCAGCGTCTTCTAGCTCCCTTTGCATCGGGGTATATATCGTCGTCTCCACCGGAAGTATTGGTCCTTCCGCGGCCTCAGTTGTAATCCGCGTTAGTGGCGTCACATCTTCCGATACAGCACCGTCTTCCAGCTCATTCTCCATTACAGTGTATACTATGCTCCTGACAGGAACAATTTGTTCTTCCGCTTCCTCAGACGTGATCCGCGTCAGTGACGGCACATCTACTGACACGGCAGCGTCTTCCATTTCGTTGTGCAGTGGGGTGTATACGGTGGTTTCTGCAGGAGCAACTGGTGCCTCAGCCTCCTCAGACGTGATCCGCGTCAGTGACGGCACATCTACTGACACGGCAGCGTCTTCTAGCTCCCTTTGCATCGGGGTATATATCGTCGTCTCCACCGGAAGTATTGGTCTTTCCGCGGCCTCAGTTGTAATCCGCGTTAGTGGCGTCACATCTTCCGATACAGCACCGTCTTCCAGCTCATTCTCCATTACAGTGTATACTATGCTCCTGACAGGAACAATTTGTTCTTCCGCTTCCTCAGACGTGATCCGCGTCAGTGACGGCACATCTACTGACACGGCAGCGTCTTCCATTTCGTTGTGCAGTGGGGTGTATACGGTGGTTTCTGCAGGAGCAACTGGTGCCTCAGCCTCCTCAGATGTGATCTGTGTTAGTGGCTTGAGTTCTAGTGATTTGTTGTCATTTTTGCTCTCCTGTGCCGGTGTAGAATACAAATTAGAATAGTTTTGTTTACTTGGTAGAGAATTCCTTTCAATAAATTGTTCTTCGTGTTTGTCTTTGATTGAGCTTGTTGTAGTACTTTGGGTAATTTTTGGTACTTGTTTTTCGGATATTGGTTCTGTTGTTTTCCTGTAGTTATTTGGTCTTTGGATGTCTTGAAGATGATATGCGTTCGTTAAAGCTTGCGTTGACGTATTCTCTCTTTGTGTCATATGCCTCTTATTAGTTAATGGCGTTTTATCAAAGAATTCATCTTGTTTTGCTTTTTCCATAGGTTGTTTCTTGTTTTTTTCTGCTTGTAGCTCTAAGAGTGTCTTGTTAAGTGAGTCAAGCCGCTTGCGAAGGTATGCACGTGTACGTTCTGAGTTTGATAAGATACTACTACTGTTTGTATTAGTAGATGCCGAGTTCACATCCTCGTTATGTCGTAATGTGCCATTTTCTTCTTGCATTCTTCGCTCTGTTTCATTCTTTTGATCTTCTTTGAGGCTTTCAATATTTCGTGGCAATAGAGTTTTTGTTGAGTAATCATTTGGTCGAGTATAGAACTGTTCTTTCTTTAGTTGTGGTGGTAATTTATCGTTTCCTCTAAGAGTAGGTACTTGTATAGGATTTGTCAATGAGAGTACTCTTTTTTTGGGAGTATGCCCTCTAACTAAAGTAAGTGTTTCCCTTTCTAAAACTGTGTCATCCGTGAAGGAAAGCAGTGTAGTATTACTTGTAGGCTCTGAAGAATCTGATGTACGTCTTTTACTATATCGCCCCTGGAAATCACTCGTACTTGAGCTAATTGATGCAAGTCGTGTTCGTTGTTGCATATGTGTACGCTCAGGAGATCTCGTCACCCGTACAAACCATGGACCGTGCGGGTCCAAGTCACGACATGCAGGAAGCTGCGCTTTTTCTACCTCCGATTCTGGTTTATCATGAATACGTAAGGTGTCATATTTGTCTTCCATTTTGTCATGTAATGATATCAATGAGGATGCTGTATGTGTTAGCTTTTTCTGCGAACCTGATCTGCTCAAGTACTCGGATGATTGTCTGTGGACCACACCATGAAGATCTACTGTATTGGGGAAACCATAAGAGGCTATCTTTTTTCTGATTTCGCTATCACTGCGTGTTCCATCATGTACAACTCGTAGTCTCACTTCAGGTATACCAGTACTGGTACGAACTGCAGTAATATTATTACGTGTAATATTCAGGCAGCAAGAGACGTCTCGTTCAAAGGCACTATTTAAACGGGTTCGTTGTTCACAGATCAGTGGACATAATGCACTTGCTTCTAGAACCACAGTAATCGATGATTTTCCCACAACTGGTGGTAAAATAAGTTCATCTTCTTTTTTAGGATTTATCAAAGGCAATTGTGATGATAAAGATTTCCGACGAGCTTCTTCTTCTTCTTGCAACTTAGCTTCCTTCTTTTTCACTACAAATTGATGTCTCAGTTCCATCACTTTCATATTAATTCGATCACTATCTTCGTCTATATAAATTTCATGACGTTCCTTCTCTTCATTTCTAGCCAAATCGTTACATTCAGCTTCTTTTGCTAGTAAAATTTCACGTTTTCTGCGATCAATTTCTTGTAGTGTTTGAAACCATTTATTTTGTTGATTTGGGGTCGGTAAAGTTACCTGACGGAACAATCCACCATTTTGGGAGGGAATTTTCCTTGAACCATTTAAGGCAGTGTCACTAGGCAAATTATCAGTGATCTCATTCAATAAACTAAGAAGAGTTTCATTGCCTTCACTGTTTTCTTCATTTTCTCTTAATTTGGCAATAGTCTTATAACCATTTCCATAAAGTGGAATGTCATCCATATCATTTCTGGCATCCTTAGACTCCACTACAACATGAAAGGAATCTGTACAATTGTGAATATTCTGAGGAGTCAGTAAAGCATATGAATTAAAATCCTTGTCAAGATATGTAATATAGAGTACTTTAAAGCTCAACAACTGAGCGTTACCTTGAATAGCGCCAACGATACTTTCAAAAGTGTATGGTAATTTTCCTCTTGGAGCCATAACCTTTGACGTGCCCACAGGAGTTCCATCTCTTCCCAAGTATAGTACTTTCCAATAACCAAGTCCATTTGAGTACATAGTATTGTCATTGTAATAGATTGTATCGCAAACGCTATGATCAGTTCCAATGGCGTTAATATCAAAAGATTCCTCTGTGTAACCGTTAAGAATCGCTCGTGACGTTGGTATTGTCATTCCTCTTGTATTTACTCCACCATTGTCATCTGAAGAGCTTCCTCTCCGTGTCATTCTGTCTCGTGGTGCATCATGAAAACGATAACATGGGATCCGCATTAACGATGGGTTCGGTGTATGGTACTGCCGCTCTTTCGGCTGGAGAAATCCATCAGGAAACGGCGAGAGAGTCTCAGCATGCCGAGTAAACCGGCGTTTTCCTTCTCTACTAGTATTGCCTGATGCGACCCTTTTCCCATTATCAGTAGATGCCAGCCTCTGATCGTACATACCTTTGTTTGTTTGTTTATTTTTTTTTTCGTAAATTCGCTGGTGATGTCAGTGTAATTCCCTTTAAAGAAGAAAATATACCTTTTTTTTCTTTTTTGCCTGATCGTTCAAAAACTTCGTACTCTTGATGAATATTACAGATGTTCGAAACGATACTTTTCAAAGGTGTTCTACTTTACCTTCGAATTTTTTTTCTGTTACCCTACGCTACCTCCTTGTACGTTTGCGTGGTTATCCTTACCAACAACTAACAAGAGATGTAAGTTCCCAGACTAGTATTTTTTATTTTGTTTTTGTATTTTTTTCGTAGACTTTCTCGCTCCCGTAAGTTTCCGTCTCGCTTTGGTTTCCGGATTTTTTCGCCCTATAATTTTTTTTTATTCTTCCCACAGCACAGTTCCGCACGCAACACCTGCTGATACTGTAGGTTGCCCTTCTTAACGCTTAGAGCAAGTACGGCAATCGACAATGATCCTATTCAAGACAGATATAGGACAGTACAATAACAACAACAAAATAAATAAATAACGCAAAAAAAAAAAGATTACTTCAATGCCCCTTTTAAACACACACACAAAGACGCTTCTCTCGTCTTCCTTTCTTGTTCTATTTTAGAACAATAGCAATTTATAGGCCAATCGAAAATTACCCGTATCTCTGGTACCAGTCAAAACGTACCTGAGAGTTTGGGATATAAAGAACACGCTCTTACTATAACCACTATGTTTTTTTCTTTTTGTCGTGTTAATCTACTGATACTTAAAACTTTTCTGCGCAACTACAAAATAACAAGATTGGAAAAATCCTATTGGTTGTAGTTATTCTTCTACACTACAACCAATCAAATACCACCTAGAATTCAATGTGCTTTCCACCGCACGCAAAAAAAAGTACTATGTGCAAAGGAAAAAAATTCTCCTTCACTGAGCTTGTGTCTCCGTACAAGCAATCAAGTAGCGAAGGGAACGAAAAGAATACAAAAATGTAGAACACAAAAAAAAATAAAGAATAGAAGAAAAAAGAAAACTAAGGGTAAATAAAAAAAAACTCCTTATTTTCAATAATCTTCACTTCTTTATGTAAACACCCTAAAAAATTGTATATACAAATAAAAAGTGTCTGTAACAGTAAAAATTTATGTATTAATAACCAACCTTGACCTAACACTTTTAGAACTTTACCCTTAAATCCTTCGTAAAGACACTCCTTCTTCCTTACTGCCCAAAAACAAAGAAGAAAAAGGAAAAAAACCTACAAAAACAACACCAAACAGACAAAATATGAAATCAAAATCCATACATAATCGCGAACATACGCGAAAAAAAAAACAACTTAGTTAATAAAAAAATTATACACCAACGGATTCAAATTTTCAGAAAACACAACTTCCGAAACAAAAATTACATCCCGAAAACACAGCATCAACAACTACAGGAAAATACAAAACGAGAGACATAAGTCAATAAATAAATTTAATATACATATACAAATATACTTTTCAACCAGAACAAAATAAATACTTCAACGCCACGACATCTAGGGAAGAAAAAAAACCATAAAGAACGAACTAAGACAAACACACTTTCACAAAACGAAAAAACATTGCTAAACTACAGACCCAGAACTACAAAAATCACCCACTTCGTCGGCGATTGACAGGCCCCTTCGCGAGCGTTCAACGGACGCAGTATCGTGGGAAAGGGAGCGCTCTCGAACAATGGTGTAGAGGGCTTCATGTGCATTTCCCCACTTCATCTCCCCCGATGCCTTTCTTTCTGCTACACCCTCCCCTTTATGTTGCTCCTGTTCCTGCTCCTGAATGGAGGTCACAACGCTCTGCGGCGCGGCCAACGACGATCGCCTGCTCAGCGGCCGCTCCGAGACAGCGGCGCATGTAACACACTGCACTACCTCCAGACCGTCCCGTGTGGACGTGGCAGCACCAGAGCGGGCACCAACCGGACCTTGCAAGGGGGACCTCGTCACAGCAGAATCAGCAAGGAGATCTCCCTCGTCGGCGATTGACAGGCCCCTTCGCGAGCGTTCAACGGACGCAGTATCGTGGGAAAGGGAGCGCTCTCGAACAATGGTGTAGAGGGCTTCATGTGCATTTCCCCACTTCATCTCCCCCGATGCCTTTCTTTCTGCTACACCCTCCCCTTTATGTTGCTCCTGTTCCTGCTCCTGAATGGAGGTCACAACGCTCTGCGGCGCGGCCAACGACGATCGCCTGCTCAGCGGCCGCTCCGAGACAGCGGCGCATGTAACACACTGCACTACCTCCAGACCGTCCCGTGTGGACGTGGCAGCACCAGAGCGGGCACCAACCGGACCTTGCAAGGGGACCTCGTCACAGCAGAATCAGCAAGGAGATCTCCCTCGTCGGCGATTGACAGGCCCCTTCGCGAGCGTTCAACGGACGCAGTATCGTGGGAAAGGGAGCGCTCTCGAACAATGGTGTAGAGGGCTTCATGTGCATTTCCCCACTTCATCTCCCCCGATGCCTTTCTTTCTGCTACACCCTCCCCTTTATGTTGCTCCTGTTCCTGCTCCTGAATGGAGGTCACAACGCTCTGCGGCGCGGCCAACGACGATCGCCTGCTCAGCGGCCGCTCCGAGACAGCGGCGCATGTAACACACTGCACTACCTCCAGACCGTCCCGTGTGGACGTGGCAGCACCAGAGCGGGCACCAACCGGACCTTGCAAGGGGACCTCGTCACAGCAGAATCAGCAAGGAGATCTCCCTCGTCGGCGATTGACAGGCCCCTTCGCGAGCGTTCAACGGACGCAGTATCGTGGGAAAGGGAGCGCTCTCGAACAATGGTGTAGAGGGCTTCATGTGCATTTCCCCACTTCATCTCCCCCGATGCCTTTCTTTCTGCTACACCCTCCCCTTTATGTTGCTCCTGTTCCTGCTCCTGAATGGAGGTCACAACGCTCTGCGGCGCGGCCAACGACGATCGCCTGCTCAGCGGCCGCTCCGAGACAGCGGCGCATGTAACACACTGCACTACCTCCAGACCGTCCCGTGTGGACGTGGCAGCACCAGAGCGGGCACCAACCGGACCTTGCAAGGGGGACCTCGTCACAGCAGAATCAGCAAGGAGATCTCCCTCGTCGGCGATTGACAGGCCCCTTCGCGAGCGTTCAACGGACGCAGTATCGTGGGAAAGGGAGCGCTCTCGAACAATGGTGTAGAGGGCTTCATGTGCATTTCCCCACTTCATCTCCCCCGATGCCTTTCTTTCTGCTACACCCTCCCCTTTATGTTGCTCCTGTTCCTGCTCCTGAATGGAGGTCACAACGCTCTGCGGCGCGGCCAACGACGATCGCCTGCTCAGCGGCCGCTCCGAGACAGCGGCGCATGTAACACACTGCACTACCTCCAGACCGTCCCGTGTGGACGTGGCAGCACCAGAGCGGGCACCAACCGGACCTTGCAAGGGGGACCTCGTTACAGCAGAATCAGCAAGGAGATCTCCCTCGTCGGCGATTGACAGGCCCCTTCGCGAGCGTTCAACGGACGCAGTATCGTGGGAAAGGGAGCGCTCTCGAACAATGGTGTAGAGGGCTTCATGTGCATTTCCCCACTTCATCTCCCCCGATGCCTTTCTTTCTGCTACACCCTCCCCTTTATGTTGCTCCTGTTCCTGCTCCTGAATGGAGGTCACAACGCTCTGCGGCGCGGCCAACGACGATCGCCTGCTCAGCGGCCGCTCCGAGACAGCGGCGCATGTAACACACTGCACTACCTCCAGACCGTCCCGTGTGGACGTGGCAGCACCAGAGCGGGCACCAACCGGACCTTGCAAGGGGGACCTCGTTACAGCAGAATCAGCAAGGAGATCTCCCTCGTCGGCGATTGACAGACCCCTTCGCGAGCGTTCAACGGACGCAGTATCGTGGGAAAGGGAGCGCTCTCGAACAATGGTGTAGAGGGCTTCATGTGCATTTCCCCCACTTCATCTCCCCCGATGCCTTTCTTTCTGCTACACCCTCCCCTTTATGTTGCTCCTGTTCCTGCTCCTGAATGGAGGTCACAACGCTCTGCGGCGCGGCCAACGACGATCGCCTGCTCAGCGGCCGCTCCGAGACAGCGGCGCATGTAACACACTGCACTACCTCCAGACCGTCCCGTGTGGACGTGGCAGCACCAGAGCGGGCACCAACCGGACCTTGCAAGGGGGACCTCGTCACAGCAGAATCAGCAAGGAGATCTCCCTCGTCGGCGATTGACAGGCCCCTTCGCGAGCGTTCAACGGACGCAGTATCGTGGGAAAGGGAGCGCTCTCGAACAATGGTGTAGAGGGCTTCATGTGCATTTCCCCACTTCATCTCCCCCGATGCCTTTCTTTCTGCTACACCCTCCCCTTTATGTTGCTCCTGTTCCTGCTCCTGAATGGAGGTCACAACGCTCTGCGGCGCGGCCAACGACGATCGCCTGCTCAGCGGCCGCTCCGAGACAGCGGCGCATGTAACACACTGCACTACCTCCAGACCGTCCCGTGTGGACGTGGCAGCACCAGAGCGGGCACCAACCGGACCTTGCAAGGGGGACCTCGTTACAGCAGAATCAGCAAGGAGATCTCCCTCGTCGGCGATTGACAGGCCCCTTCGCGAGCGTTCAACGGACGCAGTATCGTGGGAAAGGGAGCGCTCTCGAACAATGGTGTAGAGGGCTTCATGTGCATTTCCCCACTTCATCTCCCCGATGCCTTTCTTTCTGCTACACCCTCCCCTTTATGTTGCTCCTGTTCCTGCTCCTGAATGGAGGTCACAACGCTCTGCGGCGCGGCCAACGACGATCGCCTGCTCAGCGGCCGCTCCGAGACAGCGGCGCATGTAACACACTGCACTACCTCCAGACCGTCCCGTGTGGACGTGGCAGCACCAGAGCGGGCACCAACCGGACCTTGCAAGGGGGACCTCGTCACAGCAGAATCAGCAAGGAGATCTCCCTCGTCGGCGATTGACAGGCCCCTTCGCGAGCGTTCAACGGACGCAGTATCGTGGGAAAGGGAGCGCTCTCGAACAATGGTGTAGAGGGCTTCATGTGCATTTCCCCACTTCATCTCCCCGATGCCTTTCTTTCTGCTACACCCTCCCCTTTATGTTGCTCCTGTTCCTGCTCCTGAATGGAGGTCACAACGCTCTGCGGCGCGGCCAACGACGATCGCCTGCTCAGCGGCCGCTCCGAGACAGCGGCGCATGTAACACACTGCACTACCTCCAGACCGTCCCGTGTGGACGTGGCAGCACCAGAGCGGGCACCAACCGGACCTTGCAAGGGGGACCTCGTCACAGCAGAATCAGCAAGGAGATCTCCCTCGTCGGCGATTGACAGGCCCCTTCGCGAGCGTTCAACGGACGCAGTATCGTGGGAAAGGGAGCGCTCTCGAACAATGGTGTAGAGGGCTTCATGTGCATTTCCCCACTTCATCTCCCCGATGCCTTTCTTTCTGCTACACCCTCCCCTTTATGTTGCTCCTGTTCCTGCTCCTGAATGGAGGTCACAACGCTCTGCGGCGCGGCCAACGACGATCGCCTGCTCAGCGGCCGCTCCGAGACAGCGGCGCATGTAACACACTGCACTACCTCCAGACCGTCCCGTGTGGACGTGGCAGCACCAGAGCGGGCACCAACCGGACCTTGCAAGGGGGACCTCGTCACAGCAGAATCAGCAAGGAGATCTCCCTCGTCGGCGATTGACAGGCCCCTTCGCGAGCGTTCAACGGACGCAGTATCGTGGGAAAGGGAGCGCTCTCGAACAATGGTGTAGAGGGCTTCATGTGCATTTCCCCACTTCATCTCCCCCGATGCCTTTCTTTCTGCTACACCCTCCCCTTTATGTTGCTCCTGTTCCTGCTCCTGAATGGAGGTCACAACGCTCTGCGGCGCGGCCAACGACGATCGCCTGCTCAGCGGCCGCTCCGAGACAGCGGCGCATGTAACACACTGCACTACCTCCAGACCGTCCCGTGTGGACGTGGCAGCACCAGAGCGGGCACCAACCGGACCTTGCAAGGGGGACCTCGTTACAGCAGAATCAGCAAGGAGATCTCCCTCGTCGGCGATTGACAGGCCCCTTCGCGAGCGTTCAACGGACGCAGTATCGTGGGAAAGGGAGCGCTCTCGAACAATGGTGTAGAGGGCTTCATGTGCATTTCCCCACTTCATCTCCCCCGATGCCTTTCTTTCTGCTACACCCTCCCTTTATGTTGCTCCTGTTCCTGCTCCTGAATGGAGGTCACAACGCTCTGCGGCGCGGCCAACGACGATCGCCTGCTCAGCGGCCGCTCCGAGACAGCGGCGCATGTAACACACTGCACTACCTCCAGACCGTCCCGTGTGGACGTGGCAGCACCAGAGCGGGCACCAACCGGACCTTGCAAGGGGGACCTCGTCACAGCAGAATCAGCAAGGAGATCTCCCTCGTCGGCGATTGACAGGCCCCTTCGCGAGCGTTCAACGGACGCAGTATCGTGGGAAAGGGAGCGCTCTCGAACAATGGTGTAGAGGGCTTCATGTGCATTTCCCCACTTCATCTCCCCCGATGCCTTTCTTTCTGCTACACCCTCCCCTTTATGTTGCTCCTGTTCCTGCTCCTGAATGGAGGTCACAACGCTCTGCGGCGCGGCCAACGACGATCGCCTGCTCAGCGGCCGCTCCGAGACAGCGGCGCATGTAACACACTGCACTACCTCCAGACCGTCCCGTGTGGACGTGGCAGCACCAGAGCGGGCACCAACCGGACCTTGCAAGGGGGACCTCGTTACAGCAGAATCAGCAAGGAGATCTCCCTCGTCGGCGATTGACAGGCCCCTTCGCGAGCGTTCAACGGACGCAGTATCGTGGGAAAGGGAGCGCTCTCGAACAATGGTGTAGAGGGCTTCATGTGCATTTCCCCACTTCATCTCCCCGATGCCTTTCTTTCTGCTACACCCTCCCCTTTATGTTGCTCCTGTTCCTGCTCCTGAATGGAGGTCACAACGCTCTGCGGCGCGGCCAACGACGATCGCCTGCTCAGCGGCCGCTCCGAGACAGCGGCGCATGTAACACACTGCACTACCTCCAGACCGTCCCGTGTGGACGTGGCAGCACCAGAGCGGGCACCAACCGGACCTTGCAAGGGGGACCTCGTCACAGCAGAATCAGCAAGGAGATCTCCCTCGTCGGCGATTGACAGGCCCCTTCGCGAGCGTTCAACGGACGCAGTATCGTGGGAAAGGGAGCGCTCTCGAACAATGGTGTAGAGGGCTTCATGTGCATTTCCCCACTTCATCTCCCCCGATGCCTTTCTTTCTGCTACACCCTCCCCTTTATGTTGCTCCTGTTCCTGCTCCTGAATGGAGGTCACAACGCTCTGCGGCGCGGCCAACGACGATCGCCTGCTCAGCGGCCGCTCCGAGACAGCGGCGCATGTAACACACTGCACTACCTCCAGACCGTCCCGTGTGGACGTGGCAGCACCAGAGCGGGCACCAACCGGACCTTGCAAGGGGGACCTCGTCACAGCAGAATCAGCAAGGAGATCTCCCTCGTCGGCGATTGACAGGCCCCTTCGCGAGCGTTCAACGGACGCAGTATCGTGGGAAAGGGAGCGCTCTCGAACAATGGTGTAGAGGGCTTCATGTGCATTTCCCCACTTCATCTCCCCGATGCCTTTCTTTCTGCTACACCCTCCCCTTTATGTTGCTCCTGTTCCTGCTCCTGAATGGAGGTCACAACGCTCTGCGGCGCGGCCAACGACGATCGCCTGCTCAGCGGCCGCTCCGAGACAGCGGCGCATGTAACACACTGCACTACCTCCAGACCGTCCCGTGTGGACGTGGCAGCACCAGAGCGGGCACCAACCGGACCTTGCAAGGGGGACCTCGTCACAGCAGAATCAGCAAGGAGATCTCCCTCGTCGGCGATTGACAGGCCCCTTCGCGAGCGTTCAACGGACGCAGTATCGTGGGAAAGGGAGCGCTCTCGAACAATGGTGTAGAGGGCTTCATGTGCATTTCCCCACTTCATCTCCCCCGATGCCTTTCTTTCTGCTACACCCTCCCCTTTATGTTGCTCCTGTTCCTGCTCCTGAATGGAGGTCACAACGCTCTGCGGCGCGGCCAACGACGATCGCCTGCTCAGCGGCCGCTCCGAGACAGCGGCGCATGTAACACACTGCACTACCTCCAGACCGTCCCGTGTGGACGTGGCAGCACCAGAGCGGGCACCAACCGGACCTTGCAAGGGGACCTCGTTACAGCAGAATCAGCAAGGAGATCTCCCTCGTCGGCGATTGACAGGCCCCTTCGCGAGCGTTCAACGGACGCAGTATCGTGGGAAAGGGAGCGCTCTCGAACAATGGTGTAGAGGGCTTCATGTGCATTTCCCCACTTCATCTCCCCCGATGCCTTTCTTTCTGCTACACCCTCCCCTTTATGTTGCTCCTGTTCCTGCTCCTGAATGGAGGTCACAACGCTCTGCGGCGCGGCCAACGACGATCGCCTGCTCAGCGGCCGCTCCGAGACAGCGGCGCATGTAACACACTGCACTACCTCCAGACCGTCCCGTGTGGACGTGGCAGCACCAGAGCGGGCACCAACCGGACCTTGCAAGGGGAACCTCGTCACAGCAGAATCAGCAAGGAGATCTCCCTCGTCGGCGATTGACAGGCCCCTTCGCGAGCGTTCAACGGACGCAGTATCGTGGGAAAGGGAGCGCTCTCGAACAATGGTGTAGAGGGCTTCATGTGCATTTCCCCACTTCATCTCCCCCGATGCCTTTCTTTCTGCTACACCCTCCCCTTTATGTTGCTCCTGTTCCTGCTCCTGAATGGAGGTCACAACGCTCTGCGGCGCGGCCAACGACGATCGCCTGCTCAGCGGCCGCTCCGAGACAGCGGCGCATGTAACACACTGCACTACCTCCAGACCGTCCCGTGTGGACGTGGCAGCACCAGAGCGGGCACCAACCGGACCTTGCAAGGGGACCTCGTCACAGCAGAATCAGCAAGGAGATCTCCCTCGTCGGCGATTGACAGGCCCCTTCGCGAGCGTTCAACGGACGCAGTATCGTGGGAAAGGGAGCGCTCTCGAACAATGGTGTAGAGGGCTTCATGTGCATTTCCCCACTTCATCTCCCCCGATGCCTTTCTTTCTGCTACACCCTCCCCTTTATGTTGCTCCTGTTCCTGCTCCTGAATGGAGGTCACAACGCTCTGCGGCGCGGCCAACGACGATCGCCTGCTCAGCGGCCGCTCCGAGACAGCGGCGCATGTAACACACTGCACTACCTCCAGACCGTCCCGTGTGGACGTGGCAGCACCAGAGCATAATGTTGATTTCGCCGTGCACGTCTGTACACTATTTGGCATGGGGCAACGGTGACTTGTGTATATACTTACCGGGGACGAACGGAGTAGCGTGGTGCAATACTACTTGTTTTAGTAGCACCACCCGTAGTAGTAATAGCAGGTATTGCTTCCATTCTCCCACATGAGTTCCGAGAATCACCATGATTGCCAAAGCTATAATTCTTTTTGCGTGGTAATGCTGGTTCGACACTCTCAACAATGGATTTCAAACGTGTCATATCTTCTTGAATCTCAATTTGAAGCCGATCAATTATCGGCAGCTGAGAGTCACTGTAAACAGAATTATTAGAAAGTTGCTGTAAAGAAGGTGTTGATATCCCTTTTCCCCTGCTCTGTGTGTTAACCTTGGCTTGCGGATTGCCCAAAGCACACGTAGTACACCTTGTGGTTGCAGGCAACGAAACAATGGCTGGAAGTCCCGAGCCCAGTGTACCTCTGTTGGTTTCAGTAGCAGCATCGCTTTCGCTAGATGATATGGATGGTGCGATTGCAGATAGCAGTGTGTCACTTCTCCGGTCAAGTGGCCGGGAAGAGCTTTGTGGAACGACAAAGACCCGGAACCTCCACCCAGCGTAGCGGGCAGTATCAGATGTCAGCAGCATGTAACTGCCGAAGTCACAATCGTAGTAGAAAACAGCACGTATGGTGTATGACAATGGCGATATCATGCGTGTGAGGTGTTTAATGATGGTGGTACTATCGAATTGGGTGGTGTTACTGTTGGTGTCTTTCTTCCCACTGTTTTCGGTCGTGGCAGCGGAGGGTGGATCACATTCTAGTGTCATAAAACCATTCTCCCCCTCATTCTCATCACCAACTCCGGCAGTGAGTACTATGTGCCACTTTTGTAGCATTGGCGGCCCCGACGCTCTTAGGCCATAAATCATAGCATCCGTACAGCCGCTACCACCCACAGCCCCAATATTATTAACAGCAGCACGGGTCGGTATACCGTCGGGAATTGCCATCTTTTGAGATAGTGTTGAAGCTCTGGGCTCTTTGGCAAATGGATTTCTAAAGAGATACGACCATTTACCAATATGATCTACATCATACGGCGGGGTCGCTGTTGCCGGCATTTCTGCTTGTTTATTCCTTTTCACTTCGTCAGCGCTGCGTTGGTTGTATATAATTCCACGCATGCGAGCAACCAAGTTGCGTGTTTCAGCATCCAACACGGGAGCAGCATACTTCGTCTGACCCACGGAGGATTCATTCAATTTTTTCGTTGGCACACTATTTACCGCATGCCTTGCACCGTGCTCCGGTATATTCACATCTGCTGAAGAGAAATCAGGTCCAGATGAGGGCCTTGAAAGAGGCTGTTGTGACGACGAAGTCCCAGATAATGGCAGACCTATGTCTGCCTGCATTTCTGTGATGATCCCTTCAGTTTGATTAAACTCCTTGTTTGGATATTTTAGTTTGCTTTCCACCCCTAGTACTTGCTTGGTTTCGTGCAATTATACAATCAACATTCCGAAAACAAAAGAAATAGAAAAAATAAGAGAAAAAAGATGTACATGCCCAAGGCAATGCATTAACCCCACATGTATTTACCCCCCAGCCGTCACGCAGTGCCTGACCGTTGGAGTGTATCGAGAAGATAAGCAAAAAGAAAAGGAGACATGAGGGGCTGTCGCACTCATTCATTGCTGACAGAGACACTACTCCCGCTGTCGCTTCACCGCACAATCACCACTCACGACTGTTGTTGCTGACGCCACGCCCCGCTCCGCACACACGCGGCGCCGTCGCAGGAATGCTGTGGTCTTTGCCCACACCGCCTCCACACCCCCACGGTGCCGCCCAAACCCACGCACCGCCAGCCGCAGTCCGTCGTGTGTGGCGCCACGCCAAAAGTCCCCAGCGCCTTCGCTCATGCGCCGCAGCAGCAACTCCCACGCCGCGCGATCTGCACCGCCAGCCGCCATGCGGACATCCGTGAGGATCACGTACACAGGGGACTTTGTCAAATGCATGGTATTCACAATGTGAATATCGCCACGCACAAGCGGCTGCATGAGTTCCAGCATAATAAAAAGACTCGCACACTGCGGCACACCAAATACGACCATTATAACACCACCATCCTCAACATGCTCCACTGCAATTCGCAGCTGAGGTACAAGGAAGTTAAACCATGATGGCACCAGAAGCACAAAAACAAACAAAAAAACAGTATAATTATATTTTTCAATTTCAATTTTGACGAAAAACTCTGCTCGAAAAACGAAACAAAATGAGGATAACAGAAATATTTAAGTATAATAGAATGCCTTACATATGGTGCAAAAGTAATAAAAAAAATGATACGCCCAAAAAAAAAAAATTCTTTTAAAAAACATACGAAAAAGGAAAACATATTCGAACGGCTTAAACAAATGCCGCCTTTTTCATGCCGTAAAATAGGCAAAAAGCAATTACTAGAGCAAGCCTTCTTCTGCTATTGACAGGCCCCTTCGCGAGCGTTCAACGGACGCAGTATCGTGGGAAAGGGAGCGCTCTCGAACAATGGTGTAGAGGGCTTCATGTGCATTTCCCCACTTCATCTCCCCCGATGCCTTTCTTTCTGCTACACCCTCCCCTTTATGTTGCTCCTGTTCCTGCTCCTGAATGGAGGTCACAACGCTCTGCGGCGCGGCCAACGACGATCGCCTGCTCAGCGGCCGCTCCGAGACAGCGGCGCATGTAACACACTGCACTACCTCCAGACCGTCCCGTGTGGACGTGGCAGCACCAGAGCATAATGTTGATTTCGCCGTGCACGTCTGTACACTATTTGGCATGGGGCAACGGTGACTTGTGTATATACTTACCGGGGGACGAACGGAGTAGCGTGGTGCAATACTACTTGTTTTAGTAGCACCACCCGTAGTAGTAATAGCAGGTATTGCTTCCATTCTCCCACATGAGTTCCGAGAATCACCATGATTGCCAAAGCTATAATTCTTTTTGCGTGGTAATGCTGGTTCGACACTCTCAACAATGGATTTCAAACGTGTCATATCTTCTTGAATCTCAATTTGAAGCCGATCAATTATCGGCAGCTGAGAGTCACTGTAAACAGAATTATTAGAAAGTTGCTGTAAAGAAGGTGTTGATATCCCTTTTCCCCTGCTCTGTGTGTTAACCTTGGCTTGCGGATTGCCCAAAGCACACGTAGTACACCTTGTGGTTGCAGGCAACGAAACAATGGCTGGAAGTCCCGAGCCCAGTGTACCTCTGTTGGTTTCAGTAGCAGCATCGCTTTCGCTAGATGATATGGATGGTGCGATTGCAGATAGCAGTGTGTCACTTCTCCGGTCAAGTGGCCGGGAAGAGCTTTGTGGAACGACAAAGACCCGGAACCTCCACCCAGCGTAGCGGGCAGTATCAGATGTCAGCAGCATGTAACTGCCGAAGTCACAATCGTAGTAGAAAACAGCACGTATGGTGTATGACAATGGCGATATCATGCGTGTGAGGTGTTTAATGATGGTGGTACTATCGAATTGGGTGGTGTTACTGTTGGTGTCTTTCTTCCCACTGTTTTCGGTCGTGGCAGCGGAGGGTGGATCACATTCTAGTGTCATAAAACCATTCTCCCCCTCATTCTCATCACCAACTCCGGCAGTGAGTACTATGTGCCACTTTTGTAGCATTGGCGGCCCCGACGCTCTTAGGCCATAAATCATAGCATCCGTACAGCCGCTACCACCCACAGCCCCAATATTATTAACAGCAGCACGGGTCGGTATACCGTCGGGAATTGCCATCTTTTGAGATAGTGTTGAAGCTCTGGGCTCTTTGGCAAATGGATTTCTAAAGAGATACGACCATTTACCAATATGATCTACATCATACGGCGGGGTCGCTGTTGCCGGCATTTCTGCTTGTTTATTCCTTTTCACTTCGTCAGCGCTGCGTTGGTTGTATATAATTCCACGCATGCGAGCAACCAAGTTGCGTGTTTCAGCATCCAACACGGGAGCAGCATACTTCGTCTGACCCACGGAGGATTCATTCAATTTTTTCGTTGGCACACTATTTACCGCATGCCTTGCACCGTGCTCCGGTATATTCACATCTGCTGAAGAGAAATCAGGTCCAGATGAGGGCCTTGAAAGAGGCTGTTGTGACGACGAAGTCCCAGATAATGGCAGACCTATGTCTGCCTGCATTTCTGTGATGATCCCTTCAGTTTGATTAAACTCCTTGTTTGGATATTTTAGTTTGCTTTCCACCCCTAGTACTTGCTTGGTTTCGTGCAATTATACAATCAACATTCCGAA
Source organism: Trypanosoma melophagium (assembly GCF_022059095.1). NCBI lineage: Eukaryota > Euglenozoa > Kinetoplastea > Trypanosomatida > Trypanosomatidae > Trypanosoma > Trypanosoma melophagium. The sequence goes on along the minus strand of NW_027125192.1, from coordinate 401,295 downwards.
AACAAAAGAAATAGAAAAAATAAGAGAAAAAAGATGTACATGCCCAAGGCAATGCATTAACCCCACATGTATTTACCCCCAGCCGTCACGCAGTGCCTGACCGTTGGAGTGTATCGAGAAGATAAGCAAAAAGAAAAGGAGACATGAGGGGCTGTCGCACTCATTCATTGCTGACAGAGACACTACTCCCGCTGTCGCTTCACCGCACAATCACCACTCACGACTGTTGTTGCTGACGCCACGCCCCGCTCCGCACACACGCGGCGCCGTCGCAGGAATGCTGTGGTCTTTGCCCACACCGCCTCCACACCCCCACGGTGCCGCCCAAACCCACGCACCGCCAGCCGCAGTCCGTCGTGTGTGGCGCCACGCCAAAAGTCCCCAGCGCCTTCGCTCATGCGCCGCAGCAGCAACTCCCACGCCGCGCGATCTGCACCGCCAGCCGCCATGCGGACATCCGTGAGGATCACGTACACAGGGGACTTTGTCAAATGCATGGTATTCACAATGTGAATATCGCCACGCACAAGCGGCTGCATGAGTTCCAGCATAATAAAAAGACTCGCACACTGCGGCACACCAAATACGACCATTATAACACCACCATCCTCAACATGCTCCACTGCAATTCGCAGCTGAGGTACAAGGAAGTTAAACCATGGGGGCAAGTCTAATGGTGAGGGAGAGGAAGAGATATTCTCATTATTATTGCTCTCGCTATTATTTTTATCGGACCTTTCACTTTCACGCTGTCCATGGTCTTGTACTGCACCACCATTAACAAAAAAGAATTTTTTTCCTTTAATAGCCCTTTGCCAATCATCTTCCGTAATGCTTCCCTCAATAAACTTGTAGGAAGACTCTGATGATGACAAAGGTAGCCAAGATTTCTCGAATGCAATACCGCCGCGACTTTCTGGTAGTGAGACGCCAACACCACTCCAGTGTAACTGGGTTACGAGAAATTTGGAAACACCTCCAGGAGCGGAACCAAGGTCAAGAAAAGTTGGAGGAGTTTCTTCTTCGTCTTTCTGTATTTGCTTCACTCCTTGTTCTTGTTGTTGCTTTCTGCGTATGGTTGGGTGGGAGGTAAAGTATTCTGGAGCAGCACTAGTTAAGATACGACTGGCGTGGGTGCAGTACCGATCACACAATTTTGCAACATCAGTTCCAGCAAATGAAGTCGTTGGAGCATTCGTTACGTTGCTGTGATTGCCACTCCCTTTATTCTGTGTCTGTTGCCGTTGTTGATACCAATCATCTAATGCCTTTGAATTCCATCCAGCAATCCTTTCACGCTCAAGCTCACAGAATATGGTTGATGACTCTCGAAGATATTTAGACCAACTGTTAGAGTCGATAACACTCCCATTTAAATATGATGTTTCTGTTTCTTGTGTCGATGATATTGGTGTTTTATTCCCTTTTATAGTATTATTATTCCCAGTGTGGAAATTTGTTTCCTCTCGTACCACCCCCTGATTATCCATGTGATGATTGGGACTATATTTAACCCCACACTAAACCACAGAGAACACTCAACACCAAGCATAAAGAAATGAGGAGTAACAATAATTTTTTTTGAAGAAAAGACATACATGTATTTACTTAGATAAATATCATATCCTCATTCATGCCCATTTCGCGAAAAAAAAAAAACACATCATCGTAACACGTTAACAGTAAAAACGAAAAAACAAAACAAAAAAAACACATGTGTAATATGCAATGGATTATTTCAATTTGCTGCAGGATTCTTCTTATTGTGCTCGATATTATAAATATACAATTTTTTAAGTACTGTATCTGTACATTGTCCAAAGGCTACGTTTTCTTTAAAACAATCTGTTGCCCATCGATCTCCAGCAGCTTTTTGACACTTAACCCCAGCGTCATATTCCTTTTTGCAAAATATTTTCGCAATACCCTCTAAGTATGCACCTTTTTGCTTCTGACATACAAAGTTAATATCATCGTTTACTCGGGACTGTAGACATTGCTCAAGTTCCCGTCGTTGCTGATCATACGTTATGGTAAACTTATCCGCCAGCTCATTAAACTCTTTTGTGTTTCGCGACATTCACCGTTTTGTTTTGTTTTTCTGTTTTTTCCTCCAGTGTGATCGTTTTTTTTTTTTTAAAGAAATGTTGATATAAATCGATAATAAATAAATAAATATTTTCGTTTATGTCCTCCTTTAATTCTTTTTTTGTTTATATGTGCTTTTATCCTTTTACGTTTTACTTTCTGTCTTCCCTCTCCCCTCTCTTTATGTGCCTCCGTTAGTTGTCCTGTCAAATTATTGAACAAAATCAACGCAATATACGTTAAAACTGTAAAGAAAGAGAGATGAAGTTTCTGCCTTCCTCTCTCTTTTGTGCGTGTGTTTTTTTTTTTTTTGTTTTTTGAGTATATGTAAAGAAAGAAAGAGAGAGAAAGAGAGAAGGAGAGAATAGGAACATAAGAAGTAAATAGAAAGGAAAAGAAAGTAATAAAGTGTAATAAATGAGTAAATACAATGTACACTATACGTTAAAAGAAGAATAAAGAAGGGTCAAAAAGGAATTTTTACTACCAAAGAAGATACACGAGAAAAGACCGCCGTTTTCGGCACTTTTCTTTTTATTTTTTTTTTTTGTTGTTGGAGGAGGAGATATTTGTAGTTACACAAGGCCTGAACTTCTCTCTCTCCTTCTTTTTTTCTTCTTTCTTTTTCTTTCTTTCTTTCTTTACGTTTTAAACGAAATTGAAATACGTGATAACACACAACCATAACAAACTTCACACAAACACAAAGAAACAATAGTTTAACGGTGTCGCTCGAGAAACATACGCACCCCCGAGTTTCCAATCATCCGCCCTGACAATAATGCCCGGGCGTGTAGTGCACTTCCCTCGTCCACAAATGAGGCGACCACCCGCTCCACAACGTCCACATCCGATCCTCCACTCATTGGCACTCTTGTGGGAAATGTGTTGCCTGCACCATTCATATCATCACTGTGGTTTTCCGTATTATTATCCGCCACTTCATCTGTATTTATATTTGTATTTCTTGTTTCACCCATTACATCGGCAAGTGTGAGAAATCCCTGTACGCCGCTTAGTGCACGAAGGGCTAATGCCCGCGGGGCCGCCGGTACAAGTCGAGCATCCACCAAACACGCCTCCTTCGCACACTGTACGGTGTGAATTGGGTGATATTGCACCTTCCAACGTCTACCGTAGAGTTTCATATTCTGCAGGCGTTTAAACATCGCTGCGGCGACTTCTTTATTGGCTACTTCAAACGTTAATGTGGCGCCGTCGGTTTCTTCCATGATTTCCGCCTCGGAAATACACTTTTGATGATGTGGTGGTAAGAGATGACGTACGGTTCGGGTGTAAATAGCAGCCATGTTCGTTGGGAGATCGGCGACCACAAAGGAACCATGTAAAACTTCAGCATCTTCTTCCTGTTCACGTGAACGTTTTTCTCTCTTCATCTTCTTTTCTTCTTCATCTTGTGAGGATGGTGGAACAGATTTAGTTGTAGTTGTAGGATTACCATGTTTTTTTTTTCCATTCTTGTCGACATGTCGTTCAGCTACCGTTGGTGTTGCAGCTGCATTTTTACCCGTCTTTTTATCATTGACTTGGCGAGTCCTTACGGCTGATGTTGGAATCGACATGATATCGATGTGTTAAACGAATAACTTTATATATATATATATATATATATATATATATATATATAGATAGATAGATAGATAGATAGATAGATAGATAGATATATTATTTATATGAGTATATATAAATGTTTATGTGTGTTTTTATTTGTTGTTTTTTTTTTTCTTGATTGGCTTCTATTTCACCCTAGCGATTATTTTTTTTTTGTCTCTGGTGTAACGTACCGAACAAAATCCCCCTTCCCTGCTATCGCTACTACAACGTGTCATAATCAGAAATAAACAAGAAAAAAAGAAAAAAATATATAAAATGAAGATAAAATGAAGATAAAATGAAGATAAAATAAAGGCACACATACATATCAGAAGTACATATAAATAGATCGTTATATATATATATATATATATATATATAAAGTAAAAAAAAACTCCCTAAAACAACTTTTCTCTTTTTCTCATATCTATTCTTATCTTTTCCCCTCACGCACCGTTTCATTTCTCTTCTCCTGCTGCAATGCCCAAGATGTTGTCACACACCACTTACAAAGCATATAATTATGAAAAGCCGTGGGACTTACATCTACTAACGTTTGCGGTTGAGATCCGGCCGCCACATTTGTAGTAGTCGAATTAGTATTAGTTGTATTAGTAGTCGCCGTAGTGCCACGTACATCCTGCGATGCCGCATTATTTCCACCGTTAGAAACAACAACAGCAGCAGTACCTCCACCAATATTTCCACTTATCGTCGTTGTGGCAGCATTTGTCGTGTTTGAAAGAAGATTATTGATATTAGAAAGTTTCCCATTCCCACTTGTATGATGATTATAATGAAGGTTGCTGTTATTATTGTAGTTATTGTGGATATCACTTTCATTGAGGGCAAAGAATGGTAAAGTCTCATCTGTGATAAGTGGGAGAACAAGATCCATCGTTCGTCCATCCAATCGCATGTGCCGCATTAAACTAACACACCACACATCCGCTGCTAATCGACACTCTCTGTGCATATTCCAAAAGGCTTGTAATATGGCGCCCATTAAATCTCGCTGTTTCTCACATGATACATGGTGTTCTTCTCGGAATGTGGGATAATGCAAAGATGGACATTGTTGTTGTAATTGTAATTCTTTGTCTTGTTGCTGTTGTCGTTGTCGTTCGTGTATATTACTACTCATGTGTGATGACACATTTTCATGCGTTTCCCTTTCGGTACTTTCACTCCTTAATGGAACTTCATCGTCGCATGTTTCTAAGGCCACACCGACGGCGCCGAGGAAAAAGGGTTTGGTTTGACGTGATATAACGGGGTGTTTATCATTCCCTTTCCTATCGGCCTTTGTTCCTGTATGTTTATAACTATTATTATTATTATTATTATTATTATTATTATTATTATTATTATTATTATTATTATCAGAATCATCGGCGATTTTCGCGCTATGATTCGACACTGTGCCATTCATGCTAAAACTAAGACTACTCGTAGACCGACTGTTATCACTTGTATTACTGCTTCTGGAACTTGTTCTGCTGGAAGTAATTTTACTATTCGGAGAGAAAAGTCGTACGTCAGTAGCAGTATTAGTAGATTCTTTACGAACAGTCATTGATAATTCAGGTGGTTCCTTCCCACTCACAGAAACACCAAAGGAAGATTTACTGTTCTTGTTCAAACTGAAATAAGAAGATTTTCTGTGTAATACATTGTTTTCGGATTTAGTAGCTTGTGTAAGCCGCACAATAGACTCCTCTGCACACTCATTATATTCTAACAAAATATCAAGAAACTCTCGTCTACACGGACGCACCGCACAAGAAAAAGTAGCACTACTATGTTGTGTTTGTATTAGTGATTGTTGTTGTTGTTGTTGTTGTTGAGAAAGAGTGGATTGTACTAATGATGAGAGTCCACCACCAACCGTCTGTTCTAATAACGCACTATGAAACCACTTATCTTGCAGTAATTCCTCTGCAGTTGGGCGTTGTGTGGGATCTGCACAAACACAACGCCGCACAAAGGCCGCAAACTTCAACGACCACGGATTTCGTCGTAATCGCGGTAGTGGACGTTGATGCAATTTCATCCACCACGGACACCCGCCCTCCGCTAACTGTATAGCCAACATCCCAACCATCCAAATATCACATGCGGGGGTGAGGAAAGATCGGGGATTGCGTGTATTACAGATTTGGCGAAATGGCGGTTGTACATGTATGTTTTCCATTACTGGAGAAGTGGGAGATTCATTCGTTTTCGTATTATGTATCATGGAATCTACAAACTTATTATTACTATTATTATTATTATTATTATTATTATTATTATTATTATTATTATTATTATTATTATTATTATTATTACTATTATTATTATTATTATTATTATTATTATTATTATTATTATTATTATTATTATTATTATTATTATCTGTACAATTCTCAGGCGTGATACACTCTGGTGGTGGTACATATTCGAGTTCCTCCACTTTAAAGATATGTAATTCCTTCACATGTTCTACCGCACTAGATGTTTCTGCTCCACTTAAACAAAGTGGATTGAACATTTTTGTTCTCGTGTTTGCACTTGTTGTTGTTGTTGTTGTTGTGATTTTTTCATTATTATCACATGTGGGAATACATGTGGATACAACTTCCCTAGTGGACTGTTTTGTTTTCTTTTTCTTTTTCTCCTTCCTCCTCTCGCAGGCGAGGGAGGAAATAAGTGCCTCTTCCACCTGTTCATAGTACCCATCCGCAAGCACAACGTGTTTTAGCCACTCTAACGAATTAAATTGATCTATAGAACCAAGACAAAGTCCTTCTAATGTTTTTGATTTTGTTTTCGCTGTTGTTGCTGTTGTTGTTGTTGCTGCCAATGCTGCAGTACTACTACTACCGCCAGCCATACCGCCACTATTTATTCCTGTTCTTTTCGCTACCATTTCAGTTTCACTGATCTCACTTACAACAATTCCACCAACCATACCACTAATACCAAGACCCATAGTACTGTTATTACTATCATCATCATCATCCTCATTATCACTATTGTTTTCACTTCGGCTTTTGCCAATATGTATATCTTTTACATCAGTTGAATTGGCAAATTTAGTTCCACCACCAATATTCATAGATGCCACCGCAGCCGCTGCCTGTTTACTTGATAAAGAAGATAAAGCTTCCATTACATATGATGTAACAAAAACATTGGTTGCCTTAACACTTCCATGTACTCTCCCTTGACGGTGTAGAGCTGCTAAGTGTTGAAGAACGGCATAAATAACATTACGAATAGCAGTTTCACGTAATAAGTATGAAGGATGACTTGATTCAATCCAATCATTAAATACATCCTCTACACTACCTTGTTGAACTAATGGCATTGACATGGCAATAGCAAATAATGAAGTTTTCGAATAGGGAACTCCTATCGGTGATGGACTAATTCTACCCATACCACCACCACCACATTCTCTTGAAACATTAAGATCAATTGGAGGACTATCTTTAATACGATTTATACTTCGACTAGAAACCGGCTCTTCAGAGGCATTCTTTTTGGTCTCCGCCATAGCATTAGATATACCACCTAAACGTGTAGTATTGTTAAAAGCATTAGAGAGGGATTTGAAATTTGGTGAAGCTATAAATTTACTGTGATTAGAAGGTTGAGTATCTGCTGGTGTTGTACTTGATAATGTCATACCTTTATGTGGTAGTTTGTTCTCTCCAAGAGAACACTGTAATGCAGAAGAAGAAGGGGCCGTTGGTGCCGTACATCGCTGCTCCCCCAGAGGCATTGGAGATAAGGATGTAGATAAACTAGGAATATCATGAATATCAGGAGATAATGGAAATACAGCAATACCCATAATAGGCAATCGCCAAGCGATCGCACTATTACGCTTCTCATCCTCTTCCATATGATCACGAAAAGGAGAATTGCTACCGGATAAGTTTTTCTTTGTAGTTGCCGTATTAGGCATCTTTTTATCACTAAAAGAAGTTGTTATCACTTCATCATTACCTAATTCGGGTTCTAACAGAGGACTTGCAGAACGTTGTAATGGACTATTCTCTTTAGTAGTTATTAATTCATTCTCTGTCTTTATTATTATTCTACGACGGCGACCTGCATCTGGGCTAAGAAGATCTTCCACACTCTCTGTCTCTTCCATTGGTCTAATAGCATCAGATGAGGAGAGAAAATATCCTTTTGTATCATCTTCAGTATCCTCACCCATCATCTCTGCCACTTGTTCCCCAAACGATGAAGGGAGTAATTCCTTTTCAAGTTTCTTCTGTATATGACGAAAGAAATCCTTGGTAAGATACTGTTCTACATTATCGTTGTCCTCACGTAATAGATGTGTAACACCACTATTATTATTATTATTATTATTATTATTATTATTATTATTATTATTATTATTATGGTGCTGTTGTTCCTTTTCGCTATTTTCTGTTTGAAACGGTAATGTTGTATCGTCTCCAGACATCTTATTTACATCCACGTGCACTGTATGCAGATTCTTCTCATCTCCTGCCGTATCTCCACAAGCCTCGGATAACGGTAATTGAAGAGGCGTGGTAGAAACACTAGATGTAGGAAGAGTAGGAGGCAGAGGAGACGATAATGATAATATGGATGTTGTTGATGAAGATAAGGATAAAGAAGATGCAGAAGATGTACGTAGCATAGCAAGCGTTTTCACTTTTTCTAACATGGCTCGATCTACAAAAAAAACCCGCACGGCACAAATAGAATTACTCCCTACGATCTTTCCACATATAATTTTACTTCCATGACGAATATTCCTATGCACCTCCATCTCCGTTGGATTCCCTAATAATGTTGGATTATTAAATTGCCCCATTAATTGCTGAATAGCGGAAGAAGTGTGTGAAACGGCAAACTGCACTGGTGACGGTGAGAAGTGTGTATTAATATGTGCAGATCTTTGCGAAAGTCCAGGCAGAGAAGCGGCCGGCCGTTGTTGTTCTTCTGTGCGGCATAAATTCATCTGCGAGGGTTTTCCACCCAACGCACTGAATTTGAAGAGCGACTGCGGCTGAACACCGGTAAAGGGTTCATCATATAAACAACAGGAAAACCCGCCGCCGGTGGAAATTTCTGGTAATATAGTGCGACGCAGGACCTTTTCACATGCTAGTGGAAGTAATAACGGTCTTGGGCTTTTGGGTGAATATAATAATACATTGGCATCATTCACTTCTTTGGGTTTTGTTTTGCTTTTATATTCTTTGTGTTGGCGTTTTGTTGGGGATCGGGTTTTCTGTGATTTTGACTGCCCTTTCCGCTTTAACTTCCCTGATTTCGCCTTGGGTTGTTGTGTGCGTGTTCCCACAGTGCGGGATGGCATACGCTCACTAATAAACATAGATAGATAGATGAAGAGAAGATAAAGAAAGAAATAAAAAGATTAATTAATTCATAAGATATATATATATATATATATATATATAGAGAGAGAGAGAGAGATAAATATATAAGAATATGAAATAACTATCTCACGGATTCGATTCGCTTCTCATGAAGCCTCAATACTACGTTTTTTTTTTTTTACTTTTCGAAAAAAAAAAATAAAAAAAAAAGAGAATTCTCCTTCCTTTCTTCATGCTTCTCAGTTATCTATACATATGTATACATTTATTTATCTGTTTCTTTGTTTCATCTATAGACTAGTGCGTTTGTTGTACCCACCAAATAATAAGAAAGAAAAGAAGAAAAATAAGCGGAAATCAAATCCAAGCAGCAATTCAAAGTCATAGAATCAATAATCACAATACATAAATTAAGAACGAAAAAAAAAAACACCATTACTTTTGGGTATATACTCTTCATAGGTGAGCTATAATAGAAACCCACGGGAAAAGCCAAAAGAATATCACCTCATTTAACAGAAGAAACGCAAACCAACCAAATAACCAGAGAAGAAAAAAGAAAATGAAAAAGAAAAACATAAGTGTCCTTCAGCACATCACTGCCACAACAAATATTTAATCCATAAAGACTTCTGTTCCTCTCATCCTGTTTTCACTGTTTCTTTCTTTTTTGTTTTCTCTTCTTCCTTTTTTTTCTTCCTCTTTCTTCTCTCTTTACATTTTGTTTCTATGACCCTTTTGTTTGTTTTTTCACTTATGGGTTTTCTTTTGTTGTTTCATTTCGTTCTCGTTTTCATCTCTTCAGATAAACAGAGAGATATCTGCAGACAACAGAACGGTAAATAGACACAGAGAGAGAGAGAGAGAAAGAGAAAGAAAGACTTATATTTGTCTCATCAAGACATTCAATTTCATTCTTTCATTTTATTACACGTCTCCTCTGTTATTTTATCCACCAGTGTCAAATATACATATAAATATATATATATATATACGTATATATACCATTAACTCACAGTCCCATTCCCCTTTTTTTCCTCCACAAAACAAATAAACATACATACACAAAGAGACACATACAGAGAAACAGCGAGGGATTTCACATTTTTCTTCTTTTTTTATTTTTTTTTCTCTCATTCTCCTTCTCTTCTTTTCGGTTTCTTTAAACTGCTCGACTGAATTATGGTACATGACAAAAATATAAATGCTGAGTCTTATTAAACACAACAAAAGAAAAAAAAACAAAAACTGAGTTCTATGCTGACATAGGAACGGAAAAAATGAGGAAAAAACAAGGAAAGAAAACACACACGCATAGAAGAAAAAGAAAAAAAGAAGGAAGAGCGAACTGAAGAAGAAAGAAACCACTTATTGAGATATAAACATAAACATAAACATCAAAACGAAAATAAAACTGAGAATGGTCGGTTTAAATAAGGGAGAAAGATAGAGAGAAAAAAAAAGAAAGGAAGAAAAAAAGGGTTAGAGTCACACAAGCCACAGAAAGAAGGGAGCGCAAAAAAAAAAAAAACATACAAAAGAGAGAACGAAAAAAAGAGAAAAATAAAGATAGACACACATATATACACGCAACTGTGAAGACATACAAAAAGTATGAGAAAGGCAAAAGAACCCCCAAAAAAAAACTAAACAAAAAAAACTCCGAATAAAGAAGAAAGCAAAAAAGAAAAAAGAAAAAAAGAAAATGTACTCGTTTATTCTTCACATATACATTTTCTTTTTTTGCCTCTTTTCTTCCCATTTGAGGAATGGACTATTTTTTTTCTTTTTTGTACTCTTCTGTATATTTGCTATTCAGCAATATTCTTCTTCTCTTTTCCATTATTTCTTCTTTTTGTTTTTGTTTTTGTTTTTCTTTCTTCCAACTTAACTTCTCATATAGTAAGAATCACTAATAAGGGTGAGGAATTAGTTAAACATGATCTATCCGAATTCCCCCCACCCCTCTCTCTTCTTCAGACTGGTGTGAATAAAACCAAACATATACACAGAGAAAGAATCAATTAAACAAAGGCTATTTTCTCCCTTTCTCGTTCTTTATGTTTTTTTTCTCTTTATTCAGACATCACTGTTTTAAACATACGTGTAAAGGGATCATCATCATCTTCAACTTCTCCTTCCACTTCTTTCTCTTCACTTTCCTCTCGGTCCTTCTTATTCTTCCCTAGACTTTTAAACATATGAGTAGGTTTTGCATTTCCCTTCTCCACACCTATTGTTTTCCCCATGGTAGTAGTAGTAGTAGTAGTAGTAGTAGTAACATCATCGCGTTTTAAAACTTGTGCAACAGCAATTTGTGCTAACAACTCTGTAGCCATTGGTGTCGTTGTCGGTGGGGATTTTGTTACCGGTGATAATGTCTGTACTACTGGTGATACAGCAACATGTTTAGGATTATCCTTTTCATGTTTTATTGCTTGTGTCATGGGTGTTGTTCTGCTAGGAGTCATAGTTGGTGTTGTTGTGGTTGTTGTATACAACTCCCGATTTCCTCCTCCCTTTTCACCAAACATCGCAGGCGTTAATGCAACAGAGTTTGGGGTATCAAGGTTATGCGAAGTTAAATACGATGTGGTACGTCTTTTCTGTTGTGTGGTGTAAATACTATCCTCACGACTAATACTATCTTGTGTCGATCGATTACTGTTTCTAAAGTGAAAGGGATCATTATACCGTTGGGTTGTATTTGTACACTCATGCCCTTGTGTAGATGTTCTTTGTTGTGATTGTTGTTGTTGTTGTGTGGATTGACTTGCCGATGTTGTATAATGAAATGCCTTTCCAGAAAAATGCAATTCATCCTCTGGCATTGGCACTAATCCTAATTTCTCTGCCAATCGCGTGACTCGACGAAGCCAGGGATGTTGAAGGGCCTCTGAAACAGAACTTCGCACTTCCGGATCGGGTTCTAATAACGATTGAACAAATGAAATGGCATCATTGCTAATATGTTTCCAATGCTCACTATTACACTTGGGTGTACATCGCTGTTGTTGTTGGGCCATACTCGCCCGTGAGGCGCCGTTAAATGGGAAACAACCACTTAAGAGAACATAGGCCACAATGCCAATAGCGTAGGAGTCTAATTTTCTCGCCAATCGCACTGGTGTGGGTTTACGCTCCCAGCCATATGAGACAATCCAACGCAGCATCTCTGGTGGAAGATATTTGTCTGTTCCACACGGTGTTAGAAATAACATGGAATCACCATCTTCTAATGGTTCCTCACGGTGGGAACGTTGACGTCCATCGGTGTTCTCTGCAGAACACATGGGTTGAATAACATCGGAGATTTGTGTATTATGGGAAATGGGTATATCAGGCACAGTTGTGGGATTTAATCCCTCCTCTGCTGGACGACTGTTAATATCTCGCATGGAGGTTACATCTACTTCCGCACTTAATAAGAAATCTTGATGTGTAGCATAAATCTCTGTTAACATATCACGTGAAATACTAACAGCTCCCGTCTCACTTTCGCCTGTTGTGAAAGGAACATCTCCTGTAGAGAATAGTACATCCATCGGCACTCGTGCTAACTCTTCACTATTACCTCCATTACCTTCTTCCATAGAGGCAGGCATATCATTTCCATTTCCATTATTACTATTACTATTATTATTGTTGTTGGTAGTAGCATTAGTATTTGCATTCGTCTCGGTTGCCTCATTAACAAGAGGGGCATAGTCTAATGAAGAGCATGATGACGAAGAAGAAAATGATGATGAGGGAGATGAAGATAATGATGATGATGCGATGGAGGAGGCTGATGTGACTGATGGTGTATTACTTGTACTAGAAGCACAGGAACTGCTCTCACTATCCACAGAAACAAATATATTTACAGCAGATGGCATTGGTGTTGGCATACCACCACCACGAATTCCACGATTGCTAATACTACTACTTCTCTGCAGTCCTGATCGTTGTAAATTTCCCTCTTGTGTATTGCGGCCACGGTATTTATCCGGCCTTCGTGCTGTTCGCCGTGCAAGTCCAAAATCAATGAGCGTAACTTTAAGTAATTGATCAAGTTCTTCTGGTCTCTTTCGGTATGAAAAGGTTCCCCATGTAGAAGAGGAATGAGTATACGGTTTATTGGCATCCCCTCTGTTCTTTCTATATTGCTTTGATGATGATGATGATGATGTTTTTTTTTCTTTTGTTTCTCCTTCTTCTTCTCCTTCATCTTCCTCTTCTTCTTGTGTATTGTATGTTTCTGGTTCTCTGTTATTTGCGGTTCTCTGTGTTTCTTCCACAATATCTTCACCAAGAACCTGACGAATTTGATTTCGTGAGATATCTAAACGAGAGAGTAGCACATTTTCCAGTTTAATATCACGATGAATAAGACCCTCACACTGTTGTAAGTAATTCACTGTTCCCACTAATTGATAGAGAATCAACGCCACACGTATCTCTGATGGACTACCATACATTTGCAAATAACGCCGAGTATCTAAACATCCTTTTCCCATATTCATCACAATTACAAACTCATCCGGTGTACGTAGAGCCTCTACAAACTGTGAACATGAATTATGGTGTAATCTGCGAATTGTGGATATTTCCCGTTCAATCTCAACAAGTTCACGATGCATGGCCTCCTCTTCCTCTAAACCACTACGACCATACATCGCAGGATCAACAACAACACCAGCAGCAGCCGTTGCAGAAGCCGTCAGAGCCGCAATATCTCCATTTGACGATTGAAATCTTGATGCCTTTACTGCACTATTTGTTGCTATTCCTATTCTTCCTGTTATACCTGCAAGTTTCTCCGTATTGTACTTCTCCTTCTTCTCCCCATCAAGGGCGATGGAATTCGTGGATACACCCAACGGTTTGCGCCAACGACGTCGCGGAATCACTTTAATCGCATAGAAAGTATCACTCGGGGCCCCGCGGAATATTGGCATCGCGCGGAACACGCGAGAAAAGGCCCCATCGCCCACAAAATCGGCCTCCGGGTGAAATACATATGAGTCCTGCAGACACTCCACGCGCCGGCACTGATGGGCGGGGCGGAGAATAGATGGAAGTGCCACTTTTTCTTTATTGTTAGCCGCAATACCTCTACGCACACTCGTCTGACTTACATCTCTGCTTTTGCTTCTGCTGCTATTGGTTCTTCCTTCCTTCTTCTTCCTTACGTTACTACTTCTATTATTGTTGTTATTATTATTACGACGACCAGTTTGAAGATTCAGTGTGATGGCGGGTAATGCCGGCACAGACGCAGCCCGCCGGCGTGATCGCTCTCGTAATAGTGAATAACGAGATCGTCCACTATTGCGATATGGCCGCAATTGTGTACTGTAGAAATCCCGCTCTGTGTTCAGTAGTTGTGTGAGCCACACATCGCCGTCCGTTTCACGCAGTGCCATCTGCACCGCATCACGGTGTTCCGCAGTCGCCTCACCCCGCACAAACACAAGTAACTTTGGATTGCGCACTGCAATAACGGTGCGTGGCGGTTTACGTAATCCCCCATCATCTACATTATGACTATGATGATGATGATGGTGAGAAGAGGGAGAAGAAGGAGAATGAGATGAGACTTTCTGCAGTGGCGCCGTGTGTGATCGTTGTCGTCTCGGTACTATTGTTGCTTTTGTTGTTGTTGTTGCTAATGTTGTTGAGATTGGTGTTAATGTTTTTGTTGTTGTTGTTGAAATCGTGCGAGTTTCACGTCGGGTGCGCCACCACCGCATGCGGTCCACCACAACCGCATCAACACTACGGACAGCCGCCAATCCAGACAGCATGAATGGTATATATAAATAAGAGAAAGAACAAGAACAATAATAAAACAAAGAAAAATGGATTTTGTCTTTTTTCTTTTTTCTACTCCTTTATTCGTATTCTTTTTTTTCTTACTTTCTTTTTGTGTGTGGGTGTGGGTGTATTGTACACCCTTTTCTTTGTTTCAAAATAAAAGAAAAAGAAGGAAAAACTCCTTTTTACTACTACCAGTACTGAAATAAAAGAGAGAGAGTTAGATGAATGATAGTATTAATCGAGATAAACACATGTAAATATGGAAAAACCATAGAAATCATAAAACCAAATAAAAACAAATAAATAAGGCAAAAAGAAAAAGAAAGAGAAAAAAAAGGGCCAAATTTCCAAAAGAAAACACCCACATAATAATAATAATAAATAATAATAAATAATAATAAATAATAATAAATAATAATAAATAATAAAAGAAAGGAATTGTAAAGGGTTTTTTTTAAAACACATAGGGAAAATATTTGCTAAACGTCTCGGGTAATCAATTTATTATATTTTTATTCTTTCAGCAAGAGTCAAAAAGCAGCCAATATCTCGAAATCATATATATATATATATATATATATATACTCTATTTTAAGTATTCCTTGTTCTTCCTACATTTTCGTTTTATCATTACTATTTTTTTTTCATTACCTCTCTTATCTGCATTTCTCTTGTGTAAATCTCCAATTATTCACCAGTCAGGAGTGTCGATCAACTCAACTCTACTTTTCGCTCTGACTACGGTGTGGTTAGTGATAATTCGTCCTCTCCCTTTTTCTTTTTTACACTCATTTCCTGCATTTTAATCGTTGAACATGTAGACACTTCTCTTAACTAAGATTATTATTGTTATTATTTCCACAGTTCACTTTTTCTTTTTTTTCCTTTTCGTTACTTACTTATAGTATTAATTTCCGGAGAAATTCAACGAAAGTACGTCTTCCTCTATCTTGTACGTACATTACTTTCCCTTTCTTTCTCCTCGTTAATCGTATTGTTGTAGTTATCATCGTTCGAAATAATTACTCTTTTCTACTGATTACTTGTGTACGTATTTTCCTCTCACCAACTTTCCTTCTTTCTATTCTTTACTCTTATTGTTAATTACTCTTCATATTCGTCTTTTTTCGCATTCTTCTTTTTTACTGTTTCTTCTTACTGTTTGGATTCCATTATATAATATATAAGTAATTGCGTATCGAGTAATTTCCTTCTTCCTTTCTCTCATTATTATTTGTGCTTCACATCTAATCCCGTCTGACTCTTTTAAAAACACACACAGAGAGTGCTATTCGCAGTAACCATACATTCATATATATATATATATATATATATATATATATATAGAGAGAGAGAGAGAGAGTGTGTGTGTGTGTGTGTGTGTGGAAAGCAATAAAAAGAACATAAAAAAAAAAC
>NW_027125192.1:300000-380000 GCF_022059095.1 Trypanosoma melophagium | reverse complement strand
TACTCCTTTCCAACCGGCAGCTCCGTCACCCGCAACTCCCCGCCGCTTCCACTCGTGTTTGGGTGAAGAATGGCAGTCGTGCGGTTTGCGGGAAATGCGGCGGCCGCACATGTCAGCGGGACGTGTGGAGAAGTCGCGGAAACGCCGTCCGCCTGCCGCCGCCGTCCCGCCAGCCACTCCCGCGTGAGTCGCGCCTCCGTAGCGGACAACCACGAAGATGAAGAAGAAAAGAGATGCGTATTATTATTATTATTATTATTATTATTATTGGGGGATTCGAGTGGAAGTGGTGTGGGGTGCACGTCTACGGGTTCGGCGGGGATCATCACCGGCGGGCGTCCCCCGCGGCGTTGGGGAAAAAAGGAGGAACGAGTGCTGCTGTTGTTATTACTATTATTATTGCTCGTACTACTATTATTGTGATTTTGTGTGGAATTGTTTTTGTTATTATTGCTATTTATATTGCTGTTGCTGTTGTTAGAGCTGCTCTGTCCCATATACCGGAGTATACCTATAAATATACTCACACAAGCACAGCGACAAACAGAAAGAGATAAAGAGACAGAGACAGAGAGAGAGAAATAGTAATAAACAGGGGAATATGTATGACTCACATCATTAAGAGAAATAATACAGTCGTGTAAACATAACCACAAAGAGAAAGAAAAAAAAAAACAAAGAAGCTTTAAGGATTTGTGAAGAAACACATAGGCAAACGCCGAAGACTTTTCTTTAATAGTAACTCATGTACCATAACACGTCTTAATATCGTCACATCATCTTGTGTAAACGATGGGGCAACATTATTTACTAAACACCACGCAAAATAACAGACAAAAACACCACAATCAAACATATTTTGTTGCTGTGGTGCAAAGAGAAAATCTTTAATTTCTGTTGATAGTCGTGCGTGTGACGGCTTCGCCACACAAAGATGCCAATGATTCACTTCTGATATATTGTGATCATTACATAAAATACGCCTCGCCTCAGAGAAGGTGTGGGCTAACTGACGAAGAATATACTTTCCACGTGATATAGTCGCCTCACCATGTATATAACTATCATAATAAACCCATGTTTTATTTTCCCAGTTAAGCGCCGCTAAGGCCCAATGGGTTTGGGATAGATTGATAGGCACAAGAATAATACGTGTTTTGCCTGGAAACAAAATGTGTTGACGACGTTTTAACCAACGAAGTATACCACTATTAAATTGTAATGGTGGTAATTCTTTTGATCCTGCAGAGGCACCATTTCCACGTAATTCCTGTTCAATCTTCGCAAAGAAGTGTGTTCCCATAGACATTGTTACTTCTCCATGTTCATAACTATTACGTTCCTCACATATCATACTTATATAGGCGTTAATGATTTGATCATTTAGCCAACGTCCAGGTCCTAGTGTGGTGAGTTGTTCATATGTTAAGGAGAGACCATTTTTATATGAGACTGCTATACTCTGACTACTGTGATCATTTCTTTTTCCCAACTCTATAGTTTCTCTATAAACTTGGGCATCTTCTTCGTCTGTGATCACATCATGAAGAAGTACCGCCTTTCCTTCCCTAATTTGCCGTTGAACTCCACAAAAGAGCTTCGCTTCGGGTTTTATATTATGAATAGCCTTTATCACTTCTGTGATGACAATCGGTACTATATAATGATCCAATGCCCGTTTATAAAGACCTTCTGTGCGTCCAAGATGACAGTCCACAATTTTCTTCACCGTATTTTTACACATGAATATCGTAGTCATATCATATATTTCACGTAAGCGTTTATCTTTACTTGTTTTAGCGAACCCATTATTATTATTATTATTATTATTATTATTATTATTATTATTATTATTATTATTATTATTATTATTATTATTATTATTATTATTATTATTATTATTATTATTATTATTATTATTATTATTATTATTATATTATTATTATTATTATTATTATTATTATTATTTATTATTATTATTATTATTATTATTATTATTATTATTATTATTATTATTATTATTATTATTATTATTATTATTATTATTATTATTATTATTATTATTATTATTATCGCGTTGTAGTAGTTTCTCTAATTCCCGAATGTATCCCGGTAATGCCTGCGCCTCCCGTAAACGTTGTGCTAATACGCCACTTCTCACTGCAGTGTTACTAAGAGGAAGTGGAGGCGTTAATGAAGCCTTACCGTTATTAATACCAATATTAGTATTAGTATTATTAATAAATCCTTTCGTATACACTACAGGATTCTCTAGTGGTTTACGTGGTGGGGGTGTTTGTGAGGGTGTAAAGGGCCCTCGTCCATCCAGTGTATTAACCACCAGCACAGCTGCATGCGTACTAGTCGTAATAGTTCCATCTCCATCATTGTAATCATCATCATAATAACTATTATCATTGATATTACTATTGCTATGATGATGATGATGAACCTCACTATTGTTCTCGGATACGTGGGTTTGATTTAGTGGTAACTCCCATACTGACATTCGGGCAGAGAGAAAGTCATCCCACTTATTACCATCCGGTACAGGAAAGGATGAAACTGCGTGAACATGAGCATTTCTCTGCTGATCATTTTCCATCCATGACTCATGCGATACATTAGATGATACACTTCCTTTTATGTTTTTTCTTCTTCTTCTGTCTTGTATAAAAGAGTACCGGTGAAATGCATCACTCTCATCATCCACGTCATTTATAATAATACTACTTTCAGAGCCCCAATGCAGGAGATCCTCTGTACTGTGTGATGGTGGAACCCGACTTGAATTCTCAACATATCTACTACCGCTACTACCACCAATGCTGTTATTATTATTATTATTATTATTATTATTATTATTATTATTATTATTATTATTATTATTATTATTATTATTATTATTATTATTATTATTATTATTATTGCTAAACGCCTGGGAACGTCGATGGCAGAATGGTTGTTGTTGTTGTTCCTCCAAAGAATGAAAAGATCTAAAAAATCTCCCCCACACCCAGTCACATCTCTGAAGGAGAGTGTCTATCATTTAAGGACTACTGACGTACACAATTCCGTACTCTTTTTAGTGTTGTTATTGTTATTATTCCCAACACGAATGATAGACTGAGTCGTAAAGAGGAACTGAGAAACTGAAATGCAACGTAATTAATAATAATAATAATAATAATAATAATAATAATAATAATAATAATAATAATAATAATAATAACACAACTACTCCAATACAAAACGAAAAAAACAATCGATCAATCCAAACTATTCACTCTTGTGCTTCTCCTTATGAGTGTAATCAACTTAACTGTGTTCCACACAAAAACTACAGAAGAAAAGAAAAAGGGAAATAAAAAAGGGGATGAGAACGTGATGTGGCGTTAATAAAATAACCACCCTGTTCACTCCCCTCCCTTTCTTTCTTTCTCTCTACGTATTTATCTTTTTAAAATGTGTGTACAAAGAGAGACAGATACCTGTCCTTCCCCTTTCTTATTTTTATTTATTTTTTTCCTTCTCTTGACGAATAGAAGAAGAAGAGTAAAAACATTTTTGAAAATATGACATATATAGACGTATTACGAAATACTACAAAGAAAAAAACAGTAGAAATAGAGAATAAATGTATTCGCTAAACAGTACAGTTGTAAATTTTTGAAAATATTCACTCATTCTAACTTTTTGCTCGATCGCATTGTTTTTGTTTTTGTTTTGGACGGAGGGAATTAGAGCAACTCAGAGGTTTTCGTTATTACGAGTGAAGAGAAAAATACATTTCCTCCGTTCTCTCGCCTGTCTTCTGCATGAAGTATCATACCACAACCGAATTCATAAACATACACAAAAGAAAGAAAAACATCTATATATAAGTAAAAATATGAATAAACATAGGGCGACATCCAAACATAAACCTATTTGTTGTTCTTTCCCTCACTCCACTCCACTCACTCTTTCACCTATTCTTCTTTTTTTTCCCCCTCTTCACATACATACACACACACACAAGCAAACGTATGTATTGTATTATATTATTTAGACATGTGTTTTTGTGCGCATGGATGGATAAATAGGTATTTTTTTTTTTTCCTTCTTTTATTTTTGTTGTTAATCCGACTCTTATGTTCCTCTATTCTTCTTTGCTTTCGCGCAGACGTTGCTGCTAACAATAATAACATATGATGTTATTCTTCATTTTTGCTCCCAAGCTCTCAAATACCATAGAGCTAATAGAAAAACTGATTATCAGAGATATCAAAAATCCCACAAAAACAAAAAAAAAAGAGTGCATGAAACCAGGGATAGAAAAAAAAGAAACAGTACAACAACAACAACAATAGTGATAATATCAACCGTTATATATATATATATATATATATATATATTCCCACTCTTTTTTTTTTCACTTTTTTTTCCTTCCTAACGTCTTCGCTTTTTTTTCATCGTTTTCTTTCCCCCCTCTCTTTCCCTTTTCCATTCTTCTTCCTCTTTTTTTTTTTAAGCAAGCCGCTTGACAGTCTGACATTTCGCCTTATTCTCCTTACTCCTCCTCTCTCTTCATGGTGTGTGTCTACATATTAGTATTATTATTACTACTTCTTCTTCCCCTTCCCAGTGGCCCGCAGCATTGCCTCTGCGTCGTACAGCCGTGTGTCCGATGGCAGTCGCGGCAGTCCCGATGCCTCAGCGGCCGCCTCGTAGTTTGTGTCGCGCCACGGCGCCTCCATCGCCCCAGACGCCGTCGCCTCCTTCGCCCAGTGGCCAAAGAGAAAATATTTCGACTGCAGCAACTCCACCGCCGTTGGCCGCCGCTCGGGATCGTAGCGGAGGCACTTCCGCAGCATCGACTGACACTCCGCGGAGAGGTGCGGGGGGAGGGGAATCGCATTATCGTGCTGGCGGAGATACGTCTTGATGTTGGCCAGCCACGCCGCGTCAACGGCGTCCTTTTCCTGCCGTGTGCGGGGGGCGGCGAGGGTGGCGGGGCTGAGATCCGCAAACACACCGCCGAGCGGCGTCGATAACTCAATGAAGAGCATCGCAAAGGCGTAGATGTCACTGGCGGGGCTGAAGGAACCACCGCAGTGCAGTTCCGGGGCGAGGTGTGTGACTCGCCCCAGTCGATGCACCTTATTCGGGCTGACGGTGTCACCCTCGCCAACGAGAATAGAGCGTATGCGGCCGTAGTGGCCTAATTTAATAAGCGGTTTACAGCGGCGACGCCCGGTCGGGTACATATTAATACTATTCTCAGCTAGATCTGTTTGGGTGCTACTTAGTGCGGCTAATTCTACACTATGGCGCTTGGCACCTTCTTCATTTTGATGCATATCAATCTTGGAGTCATTGTTCATAATACTTTGTTCGTTGCTAATATTAATGTTACTATTATTATTATTATTATTATTATCATTATTATTATTGCATGTCATGCTACCATTATTATTGGAGAATACATTCTTCCTTATAGCACTGGTGCTGCGGTGGACGAATTCGCCTGTTGGCACTCCGCTAAGTATCAAAGGTGGAAATATTGGCAGTCGTGATGGTCCACAAAAGGAACCACCTCGTACAATTGTTACTCCTTCCAAATTAGGGCTCTTGAAGACATTCACCTGCTCCACACTTGATAGTGGAGAGGGAAGTGGAATATTCTCATCATCAGTATAGGCATTTTCACGCAAATACAATTTAACATCATCATCCATCCAATGACAACCTTTATCATTGCTCTCATTATCTGGAACATTATAGCTCCCCTTACTCATATTGTTGTCATTGTAGTCATTGGCAGTGTTATTATTATTATTATTATTATTATTATTATTATTATTATTATTATTATTATTATTATTATTATTATTATTAATATTATTGTGGGTATTCCCCAGTGTCGTAGTTGGTTGCGCTAACAGAATCGCATCTCCCTCTTGAGCAACTTTTTGCTTTAACGCCTTCTTTTGTGGGTTCCATCCTGCATTAGATACAACACTATCATTTAATAAATTATCTGTAATATCTGTATGATAGTGTGAGTGCATAGTTGCAGGATCCATAAGCGCGAACACACGACGAACACAATCAGCTGGTACCTTTGAAAACTTTCCAGCAGGAATATCAGCAATGTACGCAGGGAAACATGTAGAGTATACATTTTGAATATGATTTACAAGATATACATTCTTAGCACACAAATCAGTATGTACCTCATTATTTTCATGTAAAAAGGCTAAGGCAACAAGGACATCTCTCAGATATGCACGTACCATAAGTTCATGCATATACGTTCTTCCAAATTTTTCTGGAATTTCTGTCAATAACATATTACGCAGTGTCCCATATCTCGCATATTCCATATAAATACGTACTTTATTGGGTGTACGCGATCGTGTTTGCCCTGTAGGCCGCTCAGTTGGTTTATATGCTAAGTGCCGTGCCACAAGAATACCACTATTCCCCCCTACACCACCAACACCAACACTGTTGCTATTACTAATTTCCGCTGCTACTACGGCGAGAGCCGTGGCCGCTACAGTTGCCGTTACGGCAGGCGGTGGAGGAATTGTTGTGGATGTGGAAACAGCCGCCGTTGTGCTTAAATTAGCATTCGCCGCCGCCGCCTGGGAATCCGGGGATAACATCTCTGACATATCTGGAAGTATAATCGCATCCTCACCAGGCTCCATGGGATCATCATAGACGCTTTCCATTTGTAGTAACTTTAAGAGACGGGAGCTAGATCCAAGGCGAGTAAGTCGTTGTACTTCTTCTCGGAGTCTTTTATACATAAAATTGGCATTATCTCCCTTTAACGTATATTCCTTACATGCAATAAGATATCGCGTTGGTGGAGTTATCGTTACACTTTCCCTTGTTGATGTCTCACTCGTATTCTTTACTAATACAGATGATCGGCATCCAGCTGATTTAGACTTCGGAACTACTACTCCCCCTTTTTCTGGGATAGTGTTTCTCGTTGTGGTATGTATCGTCATATCCGCTAACATTACTTCACTGTAATATCCTCGTCCAATGATATGTTTGACTGGTGCAACATGATAGAATGTGAGAACACCGGGTTTAGTTGATAATTCCCCTCCTTTACTGAGTTTCTTCTTGAAATTACTTCTACCACCTGAGTTTTTGACTGGTGTAGATTCAATAAGTTTATCATGTCCTGCTCCTGGGGCATTAAATAGTTTTTGTACATCCTCCACTTGTGCATTGTACCATTGACGAAGGGATGGGGATGGGGAGAAGGGTTGAATATCACCACCATCTTCAAACTCCTCTTCACGCTTCTTTGTTTTATTATTATGATTATAATAATAATTATTATTATTATTGTTTTTATTATTTTTATTATTATCACCACTTCTACCCCTTCTCCTGCCTTTTTTGTTTGAATCCAACTCACGAACCGCATTATTATTGTAGTTGGGGTGTGGATGGGCCGTTCTTTCTGCCGTTGACTGCTTACAACCCATAATGACTGGTGTGATGTTAGGCAAGTAACAAATAATAAAGCGTTCGGCTAGAAAAAAGATTTATTAGTAACAATAAATAATAACAATAATAGTGATAATACCAATAATAATTACAATAATAATATGGCACAACAATA
This sequence comes from Trypanosoma melophagium, assembly GCF_022059095.1. Lineage (NCBI taxonomy): Eukaryota > Euglenozoa > Kinetoplastea > Trypanosomatida > Trypanosomatidae > Trypanosoma > Trypanosoma melophagium. Next base: position 372,364 of record NW_027125192.1, on the reverse strand, counting down.
CCAGTAGTAGTAATAACGGCTAGTACTACTAATACCAAATAATGGCAGACACAATTGTCAACCCAATAGTCAATAACTTTTACTAACAGTTATATATATCTATCTATATATTATAGCTATATAGATAGATAGATACACTAGATAATCTTCGTTTTGTACGTCTGTGTAGTTGTATAAGTGTACGATCAATCTGTTCCCCCTCCTCTCTCTTTTTTTTTTCTTTCCCCTTATATGTGAGTAAGTATGTATGTAACTGTGACGAATGAACCCAAGGCTAAAGAGAAGGAACCACTAATAATAACAATAACAATATCACAGAAGAGGAAAAGAGAAAACCTGAAGAAAAATAAGTAAAATAAATAAGTAAATAAAAACCTCTTTTTTTTTCTTTTTGTCTGATCCTATGATTGTTTCCGCGGCCCTATACTTTCAACTTTTTGGGCCTTGTCTGATGCCAAGAGCAGTAAAATTAAGAAAAGAGAAAAGAAAAGAATTAATTACCCAGAATAATAATAATAATAATAATAATAATACTAATAATAAATAAATAACACTACCCCCAATATATTGTTTTCGTTAGATAGTTGACAGCCTTGTAAACATTATTATTATTTCCACCATTCTGATGGACAAAAGAAGTGAAAACCAAAGCAAAAAAAAAAGAAAAAGAAGCCCAATTATTAATTACGCTAACCACAACGTTCCATTAGGAAAGTTACTTGAAACCATTAAAACAGAAAAAAAAAACGAAAAAAATAAAATAAATAAAAACAAAATATATGTATAATCTCTGTATATGAAATATATACGCCTCCATATATATATGTGTGTGTGAAAAGATCAATAATATACAGCCCATCCATAAGATCCTGTATTTTTCTTTTCTTTTTTCCTTCTTATTCATCCACTGACACCTCTTCTACAGTCATACTCTTAACATCATTCATTCTTTTCTTCTGCCGTAATGCACGCACTACAAGCCATAAGGTACAATTACCGGGATCCACATCCATTTTCATCTCTTTATAATCATCTTTACACTCATTTCCTTCGTTTTCTTCTTTTTCTTCAATCTCATTTAAATATAACTGTAAAGTTGTCAAAGCACTCGCACGAAGATTGTGCCATTGTGCCTCATCACGCTCTTGTTGTTGTCGCTGTGCAATAATTATATCACTTGTCGTACGGCACTTCTCTTGCAGTGATGCGAGCATCATTTGTGTGTAGTGTGAATAGAGAGATTGACGTTCTTGTGTGTATGCCTGTGCGAATTTCCACCACTCCGCCTTTTGGCCTTGTAGGAGCAATGAAGACTGTAGTGTCTGGAGAAATTCTGGTGTTTGTATTTGTGTAATAAAGTGGGAATGGAATGGATTTGTATTCCACGTGGTGTGTGTGAAGATAAACTGTATAACTTCTGTTAATTCTGTCATAGTAAAGGGATCCTCTACAGTACTACTATTAATAATAGTATTAGTATTATTATCAATAGTTATATCCATGTAGGAACCCGGCATAGGACCACTACTACTGTTATTATTATTATTATTATTATTATTATTATTATTATTATTATTATTATTATTATTATTATTATTATTATTATTATTATTATTATTATTATTATTATTATTATTATTATTATTATTATTATTATTATTATTATTATTATTATTATTACTGTCATTATTATTATTATCCATCATCACATTATGCAGATCTAAATACTCCTTTATAACTTTAATAGAAAGAGCAATGACACTTCGCAATGGACGTTTCCGCTTTAAACAAAACAGTTTTTCCTCTTCTTTTTCCTCTGTTAATCGTATTGGTGATATTGGCAATGGTACAACACTCCATACACGTCGTTCCGGTCGTAATTTCAATGCTGCCCGTTCCAGTCTCTTCTCTAATAGAGATAACCGCCGCATAACACCGTGATAGAACCGCACGGCCACGACTGGTTTATACCAATCACGAATGACCATCTTTTCCCACAACTCCGCGAGAATGGCTTTTTGTTTTAATATAGAGCCGGTGTATGCATACACTGCTGCCTGTGCTCGTCTCTCTTCTGCTTTAGAAAGATATATGGATGGGTGTGTATTATTATTATTATTATTATTATTATTATTATTATTATTATTATTATTATTATTATTATTATTATTATTATTATTATTAATTGTGGAGCCCTCTGCTGTGTGGTGGAGCTGTTTCGATATGAATTGCTGTTGAACGGCGATACCGCGTCTTATTCGTCTACACTCCGCCAATAGAGCCGCGGCAATATCTTCCAATCGACATAATGCACTCACCGCCGTCTGTTCCGCATCTCCCTCTATTATATTCTGTTTGTTGGTATTATTAGCATTATTATTATTATTATTATTATTATTATTATTATTATTATTATTATTATTATTATTATTATTATTATTATCATTCTCTGCGGTTGTGGGAGTTGACATGATCGAGTCGATAATTAGAGCTGAACCACAAGAAAGAGAAAATGAGAAGCAACCACTTGGCAAACCTCTCAACCCTCCAAAATAGTATTCGGCTTTCTTTGTTTGATTGTCTACGAAAAAAAAAAAGCAAAAGAAAATAAATCATTAGAAAACACGTTAAGAGACATAGAAATAGTGATAATAACCAGCGAATATCAAGTATACCCATTTAAAGAAAAAGAAAAAAATCAAAAGGTACAGTTCACTCATAGAAAAGGAAAAAGAAAAAGCAAGCTGTACAAGTATATATGAACATATGCATACGTGTATATGTGTATCTTGTGACTGTTAAAAAAAAAAAAAAACACACAACGGGTGAAAGAAAGAGTGAGAAAAAAAAAGATCCATAATCTTTTTTCTTTTTCTTCCCTCTCTCTATCTGTCCCCATCTCTATATCTATCTCTCACAAATAGACTATATATATATATATATATATATATATATATATATATATATATACTTAACCAACAAAGCCGTTCTTCACTCTACACCCCACCCATCACCCACTCCCCTTCATTACCCCGCGCCCAAATATTATCGCCCAGTACAAATTGCATCCATCCGTTAGAAAAGGCATTAAATATAATAACAATAACAACAATGCTTGGGAGAGAAATATCTCTCTCCCTCTCTCTTATTTAAATCGCTATTTAAAAATTAGTTCTTCTTAGTACCTTGTTGCCCCACCATCTCCCCCTCCGTAGCCGCCGTTGGTGCGGTTGCAGCCACGACGTCCATCATTGAAACATCCCCAAATCCAACAACTGCAATATCATTCAATTCTTCTCTGCTCGCCGCTCTGCGATTACGGCAGCGGTAATACACCACTTGTGCCACTACTATCACATCTAATGCGATTTGAACACAACCGCAGAAGAGAAACGGAAATGGCTGCTTGTCTGCGATGAAATAAATCACCTTAATCACATCGCCCAATACCCAAGTGAGTACAAGCATCATAGTGAGTCCCGTTGTACTGCGTCTACGGTGATTCCGCAGGATTTGCGGTAATACGAGTAGTGCCTCCAGTCCAAGTGCCACATATCCAATCACCACCGGTACACGAATAAGGGCATAATATATAAATACCAACGCGGTTGCTGTAAAGAGCCAAAAAAGGTACGCCCGCACCAGTCCTGTGGGGGAAACCGATAATATGGCAAGTTCAATGCGAGAAGCTTGATGATCTAACCAAACAAAGGCAAAGCAACGTGCATGACGTTCTTCCACTATCACCGTATTATTATTATTATTATTATTATTATTATTATTATTATTATTATTATTATTATTATTATTATTTATAGGCGGTGATGATGATGCTGCTATTACAGTTGAATCTCTGTGATTTGTGCCGTTAGTCGTTCTGCCCCTTTCTGGTGATTCTTCTCCATTCATTACCTCAGGAAGTTCATTATCTTGATAAGCCGAATGTACAATATGTACAACTATTAGTAGTAATAGCAAATGCACCACAACGGCGAGTATGGATTGAAAAAGAAGTGCAAGGGCAAAATGAAATCCAAAATAGTATAGAATACGAATACTATTGCTCAACAACAGAATTGCTGAGACAATGGGGGAGTATCCCTCCACATTTCTTTTGGTAGACATCTCATGAATTTGAAATATATACCCAATATGAGGACCAATCACCATACCTATTGAAAATAGAAAAAAACCAATATCTTTCCATGAATAACCAGCAACCATTGAATTATCTGGCTCATTTCCTGAAGAGGATATGGCGCTTTTATTTAATATATTATCCCTCACTTTTTGTAACATGATTGGTATTACCATCGGCGTTTTTTTTTTTTTTTGCTTTTTACCTTAATAATAATAATAATAATAATAATAATAATAATAATATATATATATATATATATATATATATATATATATATATATATTAGAAAGATATATATTCCACTATAAACAATAACTCCTCTTATCGGTGACTTTATATTATTCCAGGTAGTACTAGTACCGCCTTGTATTTATACTTGTATTTCTTAAGAAAATTATATTAATTGAATATCCCAAGCTTCGTTAAATGGACACAAAACAAAAAGAAAAAGAAAACACACACTAAAAAAAAACTTTCGTTTCGTTTTTACCTTCTTCTATATATTTAAGATTGAGAAGACCGAGAAAAGAGTAAACAAAAGAAAGAGAAAATATTTTTACTATTATCAAATAAGCAAAATAAAATTAAAAATTGCATGGCATTTAACAATTTAATTGCCATTTAAATTATGAGATGTAACACTTAACCTTTCTTTCTTTAAAATGCTTTTTTTTTTGTTTCACTCATCATCGCGTTGTTTATGTATTATAAACCTGTGGAAAATATATACAACGACGCCAGTTAATATATATATTTATTTATTTATTTATTTATTTATTTACTTATTCAGAAACTATTATATTCTGTGTTGCTCCTTCTCCTTTATCTACACCATCTGTCAGTTCTAGACACCGCAGTACTTGACGTCCAAGTGGAATGAGTCGCCGCATCGTTTCTTCTGCGGCAGATATGGATGAATTTGTTGTTGTTGTTGCTGTTAATTCATTGGCATTAGTACTAGTATTATTATTATTATTATTATTATTATTATTATTATTATTATTATTATTATTATTATTATTATCACTATTAGTAGCAGTAGCATTCTTTACATTCTCTTCATTTAAGACATGGACGCTATCACACAATCTCTCCACTGCCGTCTGTACTCGTTTCACTGTTTCATATACACACAACTCCCGCGTCGTTGTTGCACCCGCCGGTGTACGGAGAACTCCCCACAGCACCGCATACACCTGTCCTGCTAATGCACATTGCTGAATAAGAAGCAGTTGTACTTTTTTTTCTTTTTCTCTTTCTTTTTCTCCCACTTCTTTATTATACTCTTCTTGTGTACATTCTTTCGTAAAGAGTTTGGGTGGGGCTTTACAGTATTGTCTGCTTATTTGTTCTAACATATCTGCAGCATCTTGCAGTAATGCGTGCAGAGCGGCGATGGTGTTTAGTGAAGCAACGGCAATATCATTTCCAGCCAAATTAGCCAACACCACCACACATCTCGCCAAAAGATCAAATACAGTACTTTCATACACAAGATCAGTGAAACAATTATTATTATTATTATTATTATTATTATTATTATTATTATTATTATTATTATTATTATTATTATTATTATTATTAGGCATCGTGTTATATGTTTTATGTTCCATTGCCTCTTTGTGTGCTGTGTGTAAACGCACAATTGTGGAAACGGCAATCGTGGAGACGACACCCGCGGCGAGGGACTCCGATACACTTAACGCCGCCTCTGTGGGAATAACCGCCGAGACATCTATATTATTATTATTATTATTATTATTATTATTATTATTTTTATTTTCTTTCTCTTCTTCTGCCCCTCCAACTATAGTGTTATTCTTGTTATTCATATCATGTGTCGTAGGCATCGTATGCATATTGGCTTCTGCTAGTGTGTGATCATGCAAGTCTTTTCGCGTGGCGGTGAGATCGGCAAATGCCTCCATCGCACTTAATAACATATTCCATTGCAATCGATATTCCTCTGCGGCCCCCACATCCGCAAATCCCTCCACCCCCACACCAAGCCGTAATACTGTAGTGAATGCCATCTGCAGTCCACCAGTCTCATCACCTGGGCGATAGAGTGTCTCATACACCATGGGTAGATTCTTACTACTGCTGCTAATACTCTTTAAGGCCATCCATGCTTTATGTAAAGGTGGAAGAAATGCTAATATGACTGCCTGTTGGGATGGAGAAGCTGTGGGGAAAAATATCACCTTATCACGATGAACAGCTCCACCTAAAGAATGTGAAAGACTATTTTCATCACTAGTTTGCATCTCACTTATAAAAGACTCCGATAACCACATGAGTCCTTGTGCGATGGCCTCTACAGTACCGTAGGATACTTCTTCATAGCGGTATTGTACACCCGATGCATTATCATCCGCCTCAGCTGTAATAAGTCGTGTGAGTGCCCCTAAAGCCGCATCTACCGCCACACGTTGATCACTTTTATAACTGTCCATGTTATTATTATTATTATTATTATTATTATTATTATTATTATTATTATTATTATTATTATTATTATTATTATTATTATTATTATTATTATTAGCGGTAGCCACAACAAAGTCAGAGAGTACAGTTTCACCCTTTGCCTTTGCTGCCCGTTGGGCGCCATTCTCTGAGAGACAAACAAGATTTAACGCCGCGAGTGCAGTCCACGCACGTCCTTTTACACTTAATCGAGAAGACATGGCAAGTGTTCCAAGCACTAACTCCACCGCCCCCTGTTCCACAAGCATATCTGCTATACTGTTCTTCGTAGATTTATGATTATTGCTATTGTTATCATTGGTATTTATAAGGGAATCATCATTCGATTCCACCCCGTTATCCTCATGAGAAGTATTCGATACATGTGAAGTATGGGAAAGTTGACACATGTTTGCAATGCAACGACAACATCGTTCACGAACAATGGTGTCATTTGCATACAAAGCCATAACCTGTAATATCAAGTGTGAAGATGATGTCGATGGTAGTTGTTTATTAGTATTATCATTATTAGAGTTATCGGTAGACATATTAAATGACGCAATAGTTTCGGAATCGGCATCCGTAGAGTCTAGAGAAAGCAATTGCTGTAATACGGCATGTGTAAGTGCAGTATCTTTATGATGATGATGTTCCGCAAGCACCTTTAGTGTTTGTGTAAGAGTTGTAGTGGAGTTTGGTGCTAATGAATTGCCCTTGGCATCAAGGAACATGGCTTTGCTTTCTGCAAGAGTAAATAAACGAAGAAAAGAACGGCGTAACATTATCTGGTTTACAGTTTCTTTTCTTATTCATACTATTTCTTTCTTTCTTTCCTGTGTTGATGTATGTGTATTGTTTCTTTTTCCCCTGGGCTAGTGTGCCTCGTATGAGAAAAGGTGTTTCTCTCAATCAATCAAGAGACCTATATATATATATATATATATATATATATATATATATATATATATATATATATATACAATTATGTGTAAATAAATAGATAGAAATAGAAAGTGGTTGAAAAAGAGAGAACAATAATATAAAATAACTAAATATATAATAAATATATAATAAATATATAAACACATATATCACAGAGACAAAAAAAAATTCATAGTTATTTATATAAATAAATTATACAATAGTGTGTATGTGTGCACAAACATATGAATACGCGTGCAAAAAAAAAAAAAATAATAATAATAATAATAATAATAATAATAATAATAATAATAATAATAATAATAATGCGTATTTATCCCAAAAACAGATTTAGTGTATTCGTGCATTAAACGACTGATAATATATATATATATATATATAAAGATATACCTGTACTTATATTACGCTCTACTTCTTTGATCCCGACCCCTTTTTACTACCACTGCTGCTGTTCGCCTTTGCTCCCGCTGCTTTACCAAACTTCCCGCTGTTGTTATAACCACCGGAGCGGAACTTACGCCTCTTTACAGCGCCGCCCTTTGAAACAACATTTTTATACGCGAGTTTACGTTTTTGTGCGTTATTGCCGCGAATGTGGAGGGCGCGGAGTTGATTGTATGTTTTACTTTTGCGTTTCTTTGGCACAAATGTCTTTCCCTGCGATTTCGCCGTGCGGCGGAGTTGATTGTTGCTGCGGCCCATTATGAACCTTTTCTTCTTTCTTTCCTTATCTATCTTCACATTATTTATATTTATATACAGGGTTAGAAGAGCACAGATAGAGATAGAAATAAGAAAAGGCGATCATTAGATTATATAAAGATACAATATTATAAAGAATGGTAAAAGACACATACAGACACACACATACTTTATTGCAAAAGAGAGGTAATACGTGGCAAATAAAAAGGGCAATAAATGTTCATTATATATATAAACAAATTGCGCATAATAATAATAATAATAATACTAATAATAATAATAATAATAATAATAATAATAATAATAATAATAATAATAATAATAATAATAATGACAAAAGATTCAGAAAGATACACATATGTGTATACAAAAGCAAAGAAAACAATAAGGATGGGACAATAAAAGTATTATGGGTTGTTGGAAAAACAATTACATCACAACTTGTGTAACACCCCCCAAAAGAAAAAAACAATTAATAATAATAATAATTATTATTATTATTATTATTATTATTATTATTATTATTATTATTATTATAAGAGAAAGAAAGAAAGACCGAAAAAAAAACATGGTTTATCGGCAATTATTCATCAGAAAGCAGTTGTACAGTTAAATTCATTGTACTATCTCTTCTGGAAGTTCATCAATAGGAAACCCAGAAGGAATATTCATACATAAGGGCTTCCGCATTGAAGAAGTTTTAATATCTAACTTCTCTTTATTCACTCCATCGCTATTATTGATACCACCAACACTATTTCCATCCTTCTCTACGTCAGCTAAATTCCTATCCGTAATCGTTACTATCCCACTTGTCCTCATATGACTCTCCACATCATCTTTGCCTTCTTCTCTCGACATTATCATTTCCATTATTTTGGCTTCACACAACGCCTCGTCCCTCTCCACCTCACGGCGGTACATTTCCTGCAGTTCTGCATACTGCCGTTCCCGCTGCTGCTGTCGCTGATCTTCATATCCACTCTCGTCCAATCCAAGCCACCACACCAACTGCTGTCCACACGACTCCATCCACTCAACTGCATTTCGCATGTGTGGGTAGACTCGATATGCCGTGCGGCGTAATAATGCCGTTGGCACCCAATTAAACTCCACATCGTAATAAGGAAGGGCGGCAATACTGGCCGCACGCATGCGTCGCTGTTGCGATGACATACGTGTGGGAGTAAGTATGTTATGCGTTGTGGGAGAATCGGTATTACCTGATTCCCACCTTGTGGCAGGTGTACGGTATGACATTATCTACTTTAATTTACTTTTTTTTTGTTTATGTACCTTCTTTTTATTATTATTATTATTATTATATATATATATATATATATATATATATATATTTATTTATTTATTTATTTATTTATTTATTTATTTATTTATTTATTTATTTATTTATTTATTTATTTATTTATTTATTTATTTACTTTATTTACTTTACTTTCCACTGCTCTTGTTTTCGTTTATTATTTGTGTAATATGTGATTGTTTGTTGAATTAGGTTGTTATTCTTCCTTTTAATTTCATTTCCTCTTGTAGGTAAGATATAATACCACAGAAGCCATCCACCCACCCAGAAGAAAAAAAAAGGGAGGAATAAGAAAAAAAAATCCAAATAAGAAAAGGAAACAATGCAATGGCCATTTTTCTTTTTTTAACCATCATAATTAATTCAGAGACATTAGAAGGGGAAAAGAAAAGAGAGAAAACAGAATTCATTAAAACGATTGTCATCCAAGGATAGAACCAGTGGTAGAAGGGCAAGCAATCCAACCAAAAAAAAAATTAATAATAATAATAATAATAATAATAATAGTAATAATAATAATAATAATAACAAAGGCACTGACGCCTCAAACCTTGTTCATCCAGAATATTAATCATGTTTTTGGTCCGTCGATGTTTTTTTTTTTATTTACCACCGACCCTCCCAAATGCCATACCCAGATCCTTTAAGCACAACCCTTCCCCAATTACAACCACCATTGAGAAACGCATATAACTTCATATTTGTTTCTTTGTGTTTGTATACAAATAATATATATATATATATATATATATATATATATATATATATATATATATATACTATTTATGTTTAGCTACGGCGGTGTCTCGCACGCTTCTTAGAAATCACCATCTCTTCCAGTACTGACTACGACGATAACGATGATGATGAGGATTCTGCTGCCGTACTCTCGGACTCCTGAGAAGAACGTACAATAAAGCCCGAAAGACTTGTATCCTCATCCTCACTCTCATCACTGTTATCCTCGCCAAGTTCTGCCCGTTCTTCTGTGGAGGTGGAAGAGCGAAGACTGCAGCTGCTTGGTGAGAGACCTAATAACACACAACAATCATTGCAGACACCCGTAGAGGAATCCACTCGCGGTCCACCGCAGGCCTCATGGCGGAGTTTTCTGCATTTATTGCAGCGGAAGAGATCGCCGCCCTCTGCCCCGCACTGGACGCAGATGAGATCAAACATTGATTCCGCTTCAGAGGTGCTGGGAAGTGCTGTAATATCTCCTCTTGTTGAAATAGAAGTTGAGAATGCAGATGGGGATAAGTGTTTATTTGATTTCTTTGGGGGAGTCTTTGTTTGTGTGGTGTCAAAAGGTTGAGAGGAGTCCACATCTGTAGCTTCCTCGTCATCTAATAAATTAACTGCTCTATTCTGTTGATTCTGCTTCTTGCAAAATTTATGACGTTGTTCATTATTCTTATTATTACCATTAGTATCGATTTCTCCTGTAGGTTTCGGTGATAATGTTTGTTGGTGTTCCTTCTCTTTCCTAGACGAAGTCGACATTGAAGTAACCGTGTTGTTATGAAGAAACTTACGGTCATTCAATACTGCAAATTGTAGGAGTCTCTCTCCAGTTTGTCGCATCTCTTCCTGTAGTGATGCACACTGTTGATAACAGCAATCCGACCAACATTGTTCTTTATTAAGTAGTCGCAAGAGGAGTAACTCATTCCTTGTTAATAACAGGGAACTCTCCTCTCCAGGAGAGAGCACAGCATTGAAGAAGGCATCCATTGGGGATGGAATTAACATTCGCCACTTTTTAACTTCATTATTTCGATGATCCGTACGTTGTCGTTTCCTATCCAAACTGCTATTCTTCTCTCTATTATCGTCCTCAACACATCGTTTTTGTTTCGCAAAATCATTTAATTTTGCAAGGCTATTATTAGGAAAAGCACGCAGTAAAAGAGGAAGAACCCCTTGTACCCATTGTAAAGACGCCTTTTCATCATCTTCCCTTTGCTTTTTACATATTTCACCATCGCCGTTTATTTTCTTTCCTCCTGTAATAGAAGCAGTATTTTCATTCTTTTCAATGTCTGCGTAGAGATGATACACCGCTGCCAACGCCTTCCACTGGCGTGATGAGAGATGTAAAGACATGGTCACAACAGAAAAATTGCAGCAATAATGCGTTATTATTATTATTATTATTATTTATGATGTTCACTCTTTCTCACTAATATCCTTGTCTCCAATTATTATAATAATATTAGTAGTAGTTGCAAAAGAAAAGGTAGAAAAAAACAGAAAAAAACACAGTTTAGAAGCAAGAAAGATAGTCTTTTTTATTTTTATAAAGTGGAAAGAGGTTGTTTATTGGTGTGAAAATAATTCAATATTCAAAAACAAATCAAAAAGCTGGATTTTGGCGAACTCAGAACTGCATAGCAAGAAGATTATTCACGTAATGTCTTATCCAGCGAATTCTTTGTTTAGTGTTGATGTTATTGTTTTTGGCCTATTTTCTTCTTTATTTTGCTTCTCTTCTGTTGGTTTCATTACTATTATTTTCTTCTTTCGAGAAAGGAGAATGTAAGGAATGTATTCAGAGCGAGTTAACTATCCTCAAGAGTATTCCCATGTATACACACGCACGGATGAACAGTGATGAACACACAACTACTATAGTGGTTCATAATACTTTTTTTCAAGGGAAAAGAAAAAGAAGAATTAAAAAGTTCAGCGAATCTTTTTTTTCTTTAATACCATTCAAAGGTTCAATGGATAATACCAAATAGTCTTCACTTCTCTCTCTCTCTTTTTTTTCTTGTCTTTAATATAATGATAGAAAAAAACACTAAAAAAATGAAAAAAAAGTCCAGGTGTATGATGAATCTACACCATGATGTTCAGTGGAAAATCCCCGACTCAGATAAACAAGAGAGATAAGGAATGAAAGAAAGTAATATAAAAATAAAGTCAAAACTGAAGCATTATACCAAGTAAGTAATTATGTAAAGAAAAACACTAACAAGGAAAAAGCAAACAAATTCCGAGTCGTTCCTACAATATCATCGTCCTTTACTAAACGTTTTTTTTATTTTTTTTTCTTTTTTTTTTTCCTTTCGTATTGCCTTGTATTTTTTTTTTCTTTTCTTTTTGCCATCCTAATTATAGTGGACATAATATAATCATCACCATCTTGTGTTCAACAGCATAAGGGAATAGAGAGCGACACTATCCCTTCCCTCATTTCTCCACATCCACCCACCCCATTCACTCTGATCTACTTTCACGGTCCCATGCTTATCACTATCCTCCCCCACCCCCACCTTTATTTTCCCTTCTTTACTTCTGTGTCCTTTTATCTCTCACACAAACACCCTACAGCCGCCTCCAGACTGTGCAGTGTGAGAATCCAAGTTGATACCGCCGCACGTGATCGCGAATGAGAAAGGCCTCATCTGTCTCGCTGAGCAGTTCGAAATTGGGGCTGAGAATTTCCTTCACGGCCTCTTCCGACCGCGGCCCGCCCGGACGCCCGCCAATCCAGCGGTCCCGCGGGGTCGCCCCCTCCCACCACGAGTACGGCGAGACCAGCACGAGAACCCCGCCGGGTCGCAGCAGCCGCCCAAAGGCGTCCAGCAGCCGGCGGGGGTCCGGCACGCGGCAGAGAAGATTCGCGGCGAGCACCGCGTCGAACTGCACGCCGGGCGGCACTTTATACCACATCACATCCCCGTAGCGGCCGGCCGGGTGGGGCGTTAAGTGCGGGGCGCCCTCCTCCGCGAAGAGATTCATCGCATCCCCACAGTAGAACTCGCAGCGATTGGGAAAGGTGCCATGGGGGGCGTATGTGCTGCGATCAATGGTGATATCGCCCTGATCGGGGGCGGTGTATGTGACACGATGACGATGAGCTTTACCAGTGTCCTGTACGAGTTCCTTGGCAAGGTGGATAAAGATCTCGGAGTAGTCCAGACCAATGACCTTGTCAAAGTATTTACTCATCTCCAGTACGGAGGCTCCAGTGGCACATCCAATATCAAGAGCCAATGTAGTTGTACTTCCCGTTTGATGAGGGAATTCCTTGAATTTGCGTCCCACACGTATTGGAAAATCAAAACTCTCGCTGATAGTGCGAAGACGTTGTGCATAACTTGTGTGCGTAGGTGTGTAATGAAACTCCATATACTGTCGAGCACTACTCTCACTCTCATAGATTTCAGTACTGTCCTTCGGTTTCACAACTTCTTCTGAAGAAACACCGTTAGTCTTTTTAGCCTCATCTACTGAGGCAGCAACGTGCACTTGATGTCTCAATGATACCTTTCCTCTACGCAACAGTAGCATTATCAACGCCGTAACAGTTGAGGATGCAGCAGCTGTTACACCAATAGCAAGGGCAAGTTTCTTCTGTTCCGTTGAAATCCCGTTCAAACCATTACCGAGAGAACTTAGATTCTTTTCCATGGCGATAAAAAAAACTTAAAGATCACAAGCAAAAAAAAAGAAGAAAAATACAGTAAAAACTAACAGGGCTTCGTACCACAATTAATACATACAGAAAACAATAACAAAAAACATACAAGCATCCAATCAAGCTAACACACCACAAAGGCCGAATCGAACGGCTGCGAGTCCAACTCGCCTACGGGTTTGAAGCCCGCACCCAGCACCAGCTAAGCTCATCGTGGCACAAACACACACACACAGAGAGAGAGAGGTCTCTTTGTTTACAGCGCCCCTCCCCCGAGTCAAAGCTGTTCCCTCCTCCTAGTCCACCTCAGTCATAGTCTATAGCCTTAAAAGCAAGAGAAAAGAAGAGAGGGGGAGTGTGGAGCGCAGTAGTGAGGGCACAAGCCATAAGAAACACAGTCACACCACTCTCGCATTCTCTTGTCACATAATACACAAATAACGATAATACAAAAAAAAACAATAGAGAGGTAAATGTCACATGCACATCGCGTGAAAAATATACATACGTACGAACGCACCTCCACAGGGTCCCCAGCCCACTAGGTGGGGGAACTAGTATCGGTTTCCCTGCTGGGCGACATGCTCTGACGAATGTAGTTGCGGATTTCAGTTGGCATCCTTATTATAACGCGCCGGTGTGATCCACCAGGGGTGCTTTGCCGACTCCCCGGTGCGGGAGAGTCCGAGTGCCGCGGTGTCGATCCCCCTGTCACTCCCGGTGCCTCGTCCCGCGATGCTTGGTGCGGGCTGGCGCCTTGTGGCCTCTGTTCCTCCTCCTCCTGTTCCTGCAGTGCTCGCTTGATATTATTATTATTATTATTATTATTATTATTATTATTATTATTATTATTATTAAGCTTCTTACCTTCGTCAGATGGTTTGCTGGAGGGGAATCTCGAATTACGTCTGCGGGCAAACGGCACGTGGTCCGTCAACCCACTCCGCACCATAGCAGCCCCAAGGAAAGCAACCAACACAACCACCACCACCGCAGCAACCACTTCTTGTTTTTTGGTTGGCATAGGTTTTGATACGCAAAAAAAAACCAATAGCAGACAACAACAATAAAACGATGGTGGGCCCAAGTCTCGTACCGTGTGACTCACTCACTGCTTGATTCCTAGAACAGGGGAAAAATAAAAATTCAGGGGGAAAAAACAAGAAAAAACACAGTACCTACAGAATCTGGAGGACACACTCACCCACAAGACAAATAATAGTGACAACAGAAGAAACACCACACCACACTATCAAGTAAACAAATACTGTGTCAATCCCAGTCATGTACTAGACTCCAAACAAAATAACACACCACAAAGGCCGAATCGAACGGCTGCGAGTCCAACTCGCCTACGGGTTTGAAGCCCGCACCCAGCACCAGCTAAGCTCATCGTGGCACAAACACACACACATACAAAGAAACATATACACATGTGCACGGGAAACGCACCTGACGGTCAGAGGTGCGTATCAAACCGTATTTCTGCCCAATCATATCTATTATTATCTTCCTTTTTTTCCTTTCAAAAACAAAAGAAAGAAAGTAATGACAGACAAATTTAAAAGGTGTTCAGAAAAATCATAATACAAAATAAAATATGTTTAACAGTATAGTCTTTTTGTGCTTAAAATCCCTATCAGTTATAAAAACCCCAGCTGACATCCCCACAATATAGTTCCCCTGACATGCCCATACGAATGTGAATTATAGCAAGAAAACGAAATAAAATAAAATAAAAGTGAGAAAGGAAACCCGTCTAATACTTACTTCTGTGAGGATAATAAATAAATAACGCAAAAAAAGTTTCTGCAGATTTTTAAAGAAGGATGTCTGGTAACAAGACCATGGAGCCTTCTGTATTAAAGATTGAATTGTGAATCCACCTTTCAATATGAAGGGAAGCACTATGGGCATCATTAGCCATATCCTCAAACACGCTCATACATGCCTTTACAGAGGGAGATTGTCTTACACAAAGCTGTTGTACAAGAAAGCCGTGTAACAAACCCTGGTCTTCTTCTCGCACCACTTGTCTCTTCCGTAGCTCCACCTCGGCAGAGTTAAGAAGACTGAGTACGTCATTCATGCTTTCTTTCAAAAAACCTTGATCACGGACCTTCGCTGTTCCTGGGTGATCTACCACTGTACTCTCAGTAATAGAAGTTGTGGGGGAGGAGGAGGTGTGGCGTAGTGAACAGCGCAGGGCATCATCCAAGTTTGCACGCCAAATCCGGAAGACACTAGTAATATCCCCAGTAATTTTTTTACCAAAAATCTGTGATTCCATCTCTCTTGGTGCTGCTGCTATGTATTCCAGAGTGAAGCACCGTTCTTTCTTCCCATTTGAATCGAGTGCATTACTACCAATATGCCAACTTACCCAGTCTAGAACTTGCAGTGCTGATTCATGAGACTCTCCCTCCTGACGATGATGTAGATAGGAGTATGTAGTAGCAACCAATACCTCCATTGCACGACGTGACATTTCTTCTTCATCCACAACGTCATATTCATCACACCAAGTGCTGGAGATATGTACCTTCTCGGTTACTGGAGTTGCATGTAGTTTTATTCGTACATGAATGAAGAAATCACTATCAAGATTACGAGCTTCTAGTTCTTCTAGAAGAGGTCCATCACAGCATGCTCCTTCGCTGATATCACTGTCATTAACTCGATCAAAGACTCGCTCAACAAAGTAAAGCGCTGTAGCAGAATACAACATAACAGGTTTGCGTTCATTACTTCCTGAAACAGAGTCTATTTCAAATCCCCTCAGTCTTCGTAACCTATCAAGGAGAAAACCAAGGAGAGATGTTGTGGAAAACCATTTTCTATAATCAGGTTCCCCTTTAGTTAGATCAAGGTGCCACCAATGGATGACATTATGTGGAATATAACCGTCATTTTCTGCAGGTAGAATGAGTGGCATCATAGTTCTTCGCATTACTGCAATTTCCTCTTCATCCTCTTCTTCTTCCTCATCACTGTCACCGATACAAACATCCAACAGTACATCCTCTTCTCCTTCTTCAATACGTTGTACAGTTCTATCCAAGGCCTTTTCCCACCATGGCATACGCATTGCAAATACAGGAGATTCCAAAAGCAATTTTTCGGCTGTTGGTCTATCAGCTGTGTTTGCCGACATCATTAAATCAATAAGTTTAAGAAAATCTTCTGACAATTCACGGGCCTGAATATTCCTTGCCATCATTTGTGCACCCACAGTAAAGGCCCATTCTGGCCAATCACCCTTTATTGTCGCTTCTCTCTCCATTTCCTCATCCAATACGGTTGTATACCTTGTGTAGTCCATTTCGCCTTTATTATTACTACCAAATGTGGTATTTTTTGCACGTTGATAAGCGAGTTGTTGATGTAAAACAGAGAGGGTGTCATTACTGACAAGAGGAATCTTCTTTAATTCCATCAATGAAGGATATTCACCGCGTGCAACACGAAGCTGAAATGAGGCCACAGCTTCAGGAGTCGGCAATAATCCATCCAAGAAAACTGCGGACATACCATCCTCTACCTTAGATGCGCCGCACGTCAAAAGTACATAGAACATAGCACCCATACTCCATATATCAGAGGCGTATGAGTATGGACATTGTCTACGGTAACCCCAATACCGCGCAATCTCAGGTGGAGAATAGGCCCCAGAACCAATAACTGTACGCTCTGTTTCACAATTAGCATCTTTAACCACTGCTGCAATACCAAAATCTACAAAAAATAGCTCCGTATCACTTTCCCATGCACTACTAGAACGTCGACGCACAAGAACATTTGATGGTTTAATATCGCGATGCAAAACACCATTTTTATGCATGCAGGCAAGTCCCCTAAGTAATTGCGATATGAAACAAACAAGATGTTCTTCTGCCAAATAACCTTTACAACGACGAAAAAAATCCCCAAGTGTTCCACCAGTACCTAACTCCATTAAGATATAAGGAGAAGAATCAATAGGTGATGGCAAAATTGATGACGATGCTGAATCCATAGTTCGTTTTTCATCATTCGTAGAAGAAGTGGCAAAAACAATACCGTAACACCGCGCAATATGAGGATGAGATGGAAGTGAAAGTGCCACTTTAGTTTCCCGAATAAAGTTACAGAGTGCAGGATAATCCTCTGTAGTTTCACATACTTCACCATGAACGATTTTACGCAAAACCTCCACCATATTTTGCTTACCTTTCGGCATCCCATAATCGGTAACCATAGAAGTCTGCAACAGTTGTGTTAATCCCTTTGCAGCAAAAAAACGAGTGGGGTGTAGTCGACTTTGTGCTAGCAACACCGTTCCGAAACTACCGCTACCCATTGGAAAAATACAATGAAACAAATTACTCTCTGTATAAGACTGGTTATTAAATTCATCACAAAAAACACCAGTACCTTTATCCTCATACAACCTACACCTTCTGTCACCAATTGCAGAGCATAACTCTTTAACTTCCTCACAAGTTAACTGTAGAAGAGGACAATCTACGGGTTCCCGACTCAGCTTAAAACCCGCAGTACCGCCAATTAAAGCAGTGCTGGGAGTCCACCTCGTTACAAGAAACTCACCAATGATCCTATCACACCAAGACAGCGTCGCACCTTCGAAAACCTTCGACTGGTCGAACAGCATTTAGTGAGCAGCTAACCCTAGCAGAGACCCGAACAAACGTCTATTCAGAGGAAGAATAAGAACAAAAAGAATGATAACATAAAAAAGGGTTTACAAGCACAAAAAGAAAACGATCAACATTCCCTCCATATATATATATATATAGAAACTTCACAAGAATAAATAAAATCAAAAGCACACCACAAAGGCCGAATCGAACGGCTGCGAGTCCAACTCGCCTACGGGTTTGAAGCCCGCACCCAGCACCAGCTAAGCTCATCGTGGCACAAACACACACACATACAAAGAAACATATACACATGTGCACGGGAAACGCACCTGACGGTCAGAGGTGCGTATCAAACCGTCTTTCTGCCCAATCATATCTATTATTATCTTCCTTTTTTTTCCTTTCAAAAACAAAAGAAAGAAAGTAATGACAGACAAATTTAAAAGGTGTTCAGAAAAATCATAATACAAAATAAAATATGTTTAACAGTATAGTCTTTTTGTGCTTAAAATCCCTATCAGTTATAAAAACCCCAGCTGACATCCCCACAATATAGTTCCCCTGACATGCCCATACGAATGTGAATTATAGCAAGAAAACGAAATAAAATAAAATAAAAGTGAGAAAGGAAACCCGTCTAATACTTACTTCTGTGAGGATAATAAATAAATAACGCAAAAAAAGTTTCTGCAGATTTTTAAAGAAGGATGTCTGGTAACAAGACCATGGAGCCTTCTGTATTAAAGATTGAATTGTGAATCCACCTTTCAATATGAAGGGAAGCACTATGGGCATCATTAGCCATATCCTCAAACACGCTCATACATGCCTTTACAGAGGGAGATTGTCTTACACAAAGCTGTTGTACAAGAAAGCCGTGTAACAAACCCTGGTCTTCTTCTCGCACCACTTGTCTCTTCCGTAGCTCCACCTCGGCAGAGTTAAGAAGACTGAGTACGTCATTCATGCTTTCTTTCAAAAAACCTTGATCACGGACCTTCGCTGTTCCTGGGTGATCTACCACTGTACTCTCAGTAATAGAAGTTGTGGGGGAGGAGGAGGTGTGGCGTAGTGAACAGCGCAGGGCATCATCCAAGTTTGCACGCCAAATCCGGAAGACACTAGTAATATCCCCAGTAATTTTTTTACCAAAAATCTGTGATTCCATCTCTCTTGGTGCTGCTGCTATGTATTCCAGAGTGAAGCACCGTTCTTTCTTCCCATTTGAATCGAGTGCATTACTACCAATATGCCAACTTACCCAGTCTAGAACTTGCAGTGCTGATTCATGAGACTCTCCCTCCTGACGATGATGTAGATAGGAGTATGTAGTAGCAACCAATACCTCCATTGCACGACGTGACATTTCTTCTTCATCCACAACGTCATATTCATCACACCAAGTGCTGGAGATATGTACCTTCTCGGTTACTGGAGTTGCATGTAGTTTTATTCGTACATGAATGAAGAAATCACTATCAAGATTACGAGCTTCTAGTTCTTCTAGAAGAGGTCCATCACAGCATGCTCCTTCGCTGATATCACTGTCATTAACTCGATCAAAGACTCGCTCAACAAAGTAAAGCGCTGTAGCAGAATACAACATAACAGGTTTGCGTTCATTACTTCCTGAAACAGAGTCTATTTCAAATCCCCTCAGTCTTCGTAACCTATCAAGGAGAAAACCAAGGAGAGATGTTGTGGAAAACCATTTTCTATAATCAGGTTCCCCTTTAGTTAGATCAAGGTGCCACCAATGGATGACATTATGTGGAATATAACCGTCATTTTCTGCAGGTAGAATGAGTGGCATCATAGTTCTTCGCATTACTGCAATTTCCTCTTCATCCTCTTCTTCTTCCTCATCACTGTCACCGATACAAACATCCAACAGTACATCCTCTTCTCCTTCTTCAATACGTTGTACAGTTCTATCCAAGGCCTTTTCCCACCATGGCATACGCATTGCAAATACAGGAGATTCCAAAAGCAATTTTTCGGCTGTTGGTCTATCAGCTGTGTTTGCCGACATCATTAAATCAATAAGTTTAAGAAAATCTTCTGACAATTCACGGGCCTGAATATTCCTTGCCATCATTTGTGCACCCACAGTAAAGGCCCATTCTGGCCAATCACCCTTTATTGTCGCTTCTCTCTCCATTTCCTCATCCAATACGGTTGTATACCTTGTGTAGTCCATTTCGCCTTTATTATTACTACCAAATGTGGTATTTTTTGCACGTTGATAAGCGAGTTGTTGATGTAAAACAGAGAGGGTGTCATTACTGACAAGAGGAATCTTCTTTAATTCCATCAATGAAGGATATTCACCGCGTGCAACACGAAGCTGAAATGAGGCCACAGCTTCAGGAGTCGGCAATAATCCATCCAAGAAAACTGCGGACATACCATCCTCTACCTTAGATGCGCCGCACGTCAAAAGTACATAGAACATAGCACCCATACTCCATATATCAGAGGCGTATGAGTATGGACATTGTCTACGGTAACCCCAATACCGCGCAATCTCAGGTGGAGAATAGGCCCCAGAACCAATAACTGTACGCTCTGTTTCACAATTAGCATCTTTAACCACTGCTGCAATACCAAAATCTACAAAAAATAGCTCCGTATCACTTTCCCATGCACTACTAGAACGTCGACGCACAAGAACATTTGATGGTTTAATATCGCGATGCAAAACACCATTTTTATGCATGCAGGCAAGTCCCCTAAGTAATTGCGATATGAAACAAACAAGATGTTCTTCTGCCAAATAACCTTTACAACGACGAAAAAAATCCCCAAGTGTTCCACCAGTACCTAACTCCATTAAGATATAAGGAGAAGAATCAATAGGTGATGGCAAAATTGATGACGATGCTGAATCCATAGTTCGTTTTTCATCATTCGTAGAAGAAGTGGCAAAAACAATACCGTAACACCGCGCAATATGAGGATGAGATGGAAGTGAAAGTGCCACTTTAGTTTCCCGAATAAAGTTACAGAGTGCAGGATAATCCTCTGTAGTTTCACATACTTCACCATGAACGATTTTACGCAAAACCTCCACCATATTTTGCTTACCTTTCGGCATCCCATAATCGGTAACCATAGAAGTCTGCAACAGTTGTGTTAATCCCTTTGCAGCAAAAAAACGAGTGGGGTGTAGTCGACTTTGTGCTAGCAACACCGTTCCGAAACTACCGCTACCCATTGGAAAAATACAATGAAACAAATTACTCTCTGTATAAGACTGGTTATTAAATTCATCACAAAAAACACCAGTACCTTTATCCTCATACAACCTACACCTTCTGTCACCAATTGCAGAGCATAACTCTTTAACTTCCTCACAAGTTAACTGTAGAAGAGGACAATCTACGGGTTCCCGACTCAGCTTAAAACCCGCAGTACCGCCAATTAAAGCAGTGCTGGGAGTCCACCTCGTTACAAGAAACTCACCAATGATCCTATCACACCAAGACAGCGTCGCACCTTCGAAAACCTTCGACTGGTCGAACAGCATTTAGTGAGCAGCTAACCCTAGCAGAGACCCGAACAAACGTCTATTCAGAGGAAGAATAAGAACAAAAAGAATGATAACATAAAAAAGGGTTTACAAGCACAAAAAGAAAACGATCAACATTCCCTCCATATATATATATATATAGAAACTTCACAAGAATAAATAAAATCAAAAGCACACCACAAAGGCCGAATCGAACGGCTGCGAGTCCAACTCGCCTACGGGTTTGAAGCCCGCACCCAGCACCAGCTAAGCTCATCGTGGCACAAACACACACACACAGAGAGAGAGAGAGAGGTCTCTTTGTTTACAGCGCCCCTCCCCCGAGTCAAAGCTGTTCCCTCCTCCTAGTCCACCTCAGTCATAGTCTATAGCCTTAAAAGCAAGAGAAAAGAAGAGAGGGGGAGTGTGGAGCGCAGTAGTGAGGGCACAAGCCATAAGAAACACAGTCACACCACTCTCGCATTCTCTTGTCACATAATACACAAATAACGATAATACAAAAAAAAACAATAGAGAGGTAAATGTCACATGCACATCGCGTGAAAAATATACATACGTACGAACGCACCTCCACAGGGTCCCCAGCCCACTAGGTGGGGGAACTAGTATCGGTTTCCCTGCTGGGCGACATGCTCTGACGAATGTAGTTGCGGATTTCAGTTGGCATCCTTATTATAACGCGCCGGTGTGATCCACCAGGGGTGCTTTGCCGACTCCCCGGTGCGGGAGAGTCCGAGTGCCGCGGTGTCGATCCCCCTGTCACTCCCGGTGCCTCGTCCCGCGATGCTTGGTGCGGGCTGGCGCCTTGTGGCCTCTGTTCCTCCTCCTCCTGTTCCTGCAGTGCTCGCTTGATATTATTATTATTATTATTATTATTATTATTATTATTATTATTATTATTATTATTATTATTATTATTATTATTATTATTATTATTATTATTATTATTATTATTATTAAGCTTCTTACCTTCGTCAGATGGTTTGCTGGAGGGGAATCTCGAATTACGTCTGCGGGCAAACGGCACGTGGTCCGTCAACCCACTCCGCACCATAGCAGCCCCAAGGAAAGCAACCAACACAACCACCACCACCGCAGCAACCACTTCTTGTTTTTTGGTTGGCATAGGTTTTGATACGCAAAAAAAACCAATAGCAGACAACAACAATAAAACGATGGTGGGCCCAAGTCTCGTACCGTGTGACTCACTCACTGCTTGATTCCTAGAACAGGGAAAAATAAAAATTCAGGGGGAAAAAACAAGAAAAAACACAGTACCTACAGAATCTGGAGGACACACTCACCCACAAGACAATAATAGTGACAACAGAAGAAACACCACACCACACTATCAAGTAAACAAATACTGTGTCAATCCCAGTCATGTACTAGACTCCAAACAAAATAACACACCACAAAGGCCGAATCGAACGGCTGCGAGTCCAACTCGCCTACGGGTTTGAAGCCCGCACCCAGCACCAGCTAAGCTCATCGTGGCACAAACACACACACATACAAAGAAACATATACACATGTGCACGGGAAACGCACCTGACGGTCAGAGGTGCGTATCAAACCGTCTTTCTGCCCAATCATATCTATTATTATCTTCCTTTTTTTTCCTTTCAAAAACAAAAGAAAGAAAGTAATGACAGACAAATTTAAAAGGTGTTCAGAAAAATCATAATACAAAATAAAATATGTTTAACAGTATAGTCTTTTTGTGCTTAAAATCCCTATCAGTTATAAAAACCCCAGCTGACATCCCCACAATATAGTTCCCCTGACATGCCCATACGAATGTGAATTATAGCAAGAAAACGAAAAAAAATAAAATAAAAGTGAGAAAGGAAACCCGTCTAATACTTACTTCTGTGAGGATAATAAATAAATAACGCAAAAAAAGTTTCTGCAGATTTTTAAAGAAGGATGTCTGGTAACAAGACCATGGAGCCTTCTGTATTAAAGATTGAATTGTGAATCCACCTTTCAATATGAAGGGAAGCACTATGGGCATCATTAGCCATATCCTCAAACACGCTCATACATGCCTTTACAGAGGGAGATTGTCTTACACAAAGCTGTTGTACAAGAAAGCCGTGTAACAAACCCTGGTCTTCTTCTCGCACCACTTGTCTCTTCCGTAGCTCCACCTCGGCAGAGTTAAGACTGAGTACGTCATTCATGCTTTCTTTCAAAAAACCTTGATCACGGACCTTCGCTGTTCCTGGGTGATCTACCACTGTACTCTCAGTAATAGAAGTTGTGGGGGAGGAGGAGGTGTGGCGTAGTGAACAGCGCAGGGCATCATCCAAGTTTGCACGCCAAATCCGGAAGACACTAGTAATATCCCCAGTAATTTTTTTACCAAAAATCTGTGATTCCATCTCTCTTGGTGCTGCTGCTATGTATTCCAGAGTGAAGCACCGTTCTTTCTTCCCATTTGAATCGAGTGCATTACTACCAATATGCCAACTTACCCAGTCTAGAACTTGCAGTGCTGATTCATGAGACTCTCCCTCCTGACGATGATGTAGATAGGAGTATGTAGTAGCAACCAATACCTCCATTGCACGACGTGACATTTCTTCTTCATCCACAACGTCATATTCATCACACCAAGTGCTGGAGATATGTACCTTCTCGGTTACTGGAGTTGCATGTAGTTTTATTCGTACATGAATGAAGAAATCACTATCAAGATTACGAGCTTCTAGTTCTTCTAGAAGAGGTCCATCACAGCATGCTCCTTCGCTGATATCACTGTCATTAACTCGATCAAAGACTCGCTCAACAAAGTAAAGCGCTGTAGCAGAATACAACATAACAGGTTTGCGTTCATTACTTCCTGAAACAGAGTCTATTTCAAATCCCCTCAGTCTTCGTAACCTATCAAGGAGAAAACCAAGGAGAGATGTTGTGGAAAACCATTTTCTATAATCAGGTTCCCCTTTAGTTAGATCAAGGTGCCACCAATGGATGACATTATGTGGAATATAACCGTCATTTTCTGCAGGTAGAATGAGTGGCATCATAGTTCTTCGCATTACTGCAATTTCCTCTTCATCCTCTTCTTCTTCCTCATCACTGTCACCGATACAAACATCCAACAGTACATCCTCTTCTCCTTCTTCAATACGTTGTACAGTTCTATCCAAGGCCTTTTCCCACCATGGCATACGCATTGCAAATACAGGAGATTCCAAAAGCAATTTTTCGGCTGTTGGTCTATCAGCTGTGTTTGCCGACATCATTAAATCAATAAGTTTAAGAAAATCTTCTGACAATTCACGGGCCTGAATATTCCTTGCCATCATTTGTGCACCCACAGTAAAGGCCCATTCTGGCCAATCACCCTTTATTGTCGCTTCTCTCTCCATTTCCTCATCCAATACGGTTGTATACCTTGTGTAGTCCATTTCGCCTTTATTATTACTACCAAATGTGGTATTTTTTGCACGTTGATAAGCGAGTTGTTGATGTAAAACAGAGAGGGTGTCATTACTGACAAGAGGAATCTTCTTTAATTCCATCAATGAAGGATATTCACCGCGTGCAACACGAAGCTGAAATGAGGCCACAGCTTCAGGAGTCGGCAATAATCCATCCAAGAAAACTGCGGACATACCATCCTCTACCTTAGATGCGCCGCACGTCAAAAGTACATAGAACATAGCACCCATACTCCATATATCAGAGGCGTATGAGTATGGACATTGTCTACGGTAACCCCAATACCGCGCAATCTCAGGTGGAGAATAGGCCCCAGAACCAATAACTGTACGCTCTGTTTCACAATTAGCATCTTTAACCACTGCTGCAATACCAAAATCTACAAAAAATAGCTCCGTATCACTTTCCCATGCACTACTAGAACGTCGACGCACAAGAACATTTGATGGTTTAATATCGCGATGCAAAACACCATTTTTATGCATGCAGGCAAGTCCCCTAAGTAATTGCGATATGAAACAAACAAGATGTTCTTCTGCCAAATAACCTTTACAACGACGAAAAAAATCCCCAAGTGTTCCACCAGTACCTAACTCCATTAAGATATAAGGAGAAGAATCAATAGGTGATGGCAAAATTGATGACGATGCTGAATCCATAGTTCGTTTTTCATCATTCGTAGAAGAAGTGGCAAAAACAATACCGTAACACCGCGCAATATGAGGATGAGATGGAAGTGAAAGTGCCACTTTAGTTTCCCGAATAAAGTTACAGAGTGCAGGATAATCCTCTGTAGTTTCACATACTTCACCATGAACGATTTTACGCAAAACCTCCACCATATTTTGCTTACCTTTCGGCATCCCATAATCGGTAACCATAGAAGTCTGCAACAGTTGTGTTAATCCCTTTGCAGCAAAAAAACGAGTGGGGTGTAGTCGACTTTGTGCTAGCAACACCGTTCCGAAACTACCGCTACCCATTGGAAAAATACAATGAAACAAATTACTCTCTGTATAAGACTGGTTATTAAATTCATCACAAAAAACACCAGTACCTTTATCCTCATACAACCTACACCTTCTGTCACCAATTGCAGAGCATAACTCTTTAACTTCCTCACAAGTTAACTGTAGAAGAGGACAATCTACGGGTTCCCGACTCAGCTTAAAACCCGCAGTACCGCCAATTAAAGCAGTGCTGGGAGTCCACCTCGTTACAAGAAACTCACCAATGATCCTATCACACCAAGACAGCGTCGCACCTTCGAAAACCTTCGACTGGTCGAACAGCATTTAGTGAGCAGCTAACCCTAGCAGAGACCCGAACAAACGTCTATTCAGAGGAAGAATAAGAACAAAAAGAATGATAACATAAAAAAGGGTTTACAAGCACAAAAAGAAAACGATCAACATTCCCTCCATATATATATATATATAGAAACTTCACAAGAATAAATAAAATCAAAAGCACACCACAAAGGCCGAATCGAACGGCTGCGAGTCCAACTCGCCTACGGGTTTGAAGCCCGCACCCAGCACCAGCTAAGCTCATCGTGGCACAAACACACACACACAGAGAGAGAGAGAGGTCTCTTTGTTTACAGCGCCCCTCCCCGAGTCAAAGCTGTTCCCTCCTCCTAGTCCACCTCAGTCATAGTCTATAGCCTTAAAAGCAAGAGAAAAGAAGAGAGGGGGAGTGTGGAGCGCAGTAGTGAGGGCACAAGCCATAAGAAACACAGTCACACCACTCTCGCATTCTCTTGTCACATAATACACAAATAACGATAATACAAAAAAAAACAATAGAGAGGTAAATGTCACATGCACATCGCGTGAAAAATATACATACGTACGAACGCACCTCCACAGGGTCCCCAGCCCACTAGGTGGGGGAACTAGTATCGGTTTCCCTGCTGGGCGACATGCTCTGACGAATGTAGTTGCGGATTTCAGTTGGCATCCTTATTATAACGCGCCGGTGTGATCCACCAGGGGTGCTTTGCCGACTCCCCGGTGCGGGAGAGTCCGAGTGCCGCGGTGTCGATCCCCCTGTCACTCCCGGTGCCTCGTCCCGCGATGCTTGGTGCGGGCTGGCGCCTTGTGGCCTCTGTTCCTCCTCCTCCTGTTCCTGCAGTGCTCGCTTGATATTATTATTATTATTATTATTATTATTATTATTATTATTATTATTATTATTATTATTATTATTATTATTATTATTATTATTATTATTATTATTATTATTATTATTATTATTATTATTATTATTAAGCTTCTTACCTTCGTCAGATGGTTTGCTGGAGGGGAATCTCGAATTACGTCTGCGGGCAAACGGCACGTGGTCCGTCAACCCACTCCGCACCATAGCAGCCCCAAGGAAAGCAACCAACACAACCACCACCACCGCAGCAACCACTTCTTGTTTTTTGGTTGGCATAGGTTTTGATACGCAAAAAAAAACCAATAGCAGACAACAACAATAAAACGATGGTGGGCCCAAGTCTCGTACCGTGTGACTCACTCACTGCTTGATTCCTAGAACAGGGGAAAAATAAAAATTCAGGGGGAAAAAACAAGAAAAAACACAGTACCTACAGAATCTGGAGGACACACTCACCCACAAGACAATAATAGTGACAACAGAAGAAACACCACACCACACTATCAAGTAAACAAATACTGTGTCAATCCCAGTCATGTACTAGACTCCAAACAAAATAACACACCACAAAGGCCGAATCGAACGGCTGCGAGTCCAACTCGCCTACGGGTTTGAAGCCCGCACCCAGCACCAGCTAAGCTCATCGTGGCACAAACACACACACATACAAAGAAACATATACACATGTGCACGGGAAACGCACCTGACGGTCAGAGGTGCGTATCAAACCGTCTTTCTGCCCAATCATATCTATTATTATCTTCCTTTTTTTCCTTTCAAAAACAAAAGAAAGAAAGTAATGACAGACAAATTTAAAAGGTGTTCAGAAAAATCATAATACAAAATAAAATATGTTTAACAGTATAGTCTTTTTGTGCTTAAAATCCCTATCAGTTATAAAAACCCCAGCTGACATCCCCACAATATAGTTCCCCTGACATGCCCATACGAATGTGAATTATAGCAAGAAAACGAAAAAAAATAAAATAAAAGTGAGAAAGGAAACCCGTCTAATACTTACTTCTGTGAGGATAATAAATAAATAACGCAAAAAAAGTTTCTGCAGATTTTTAAAGAAGGATGTCTGGTAACAAGACCATGGAGCCTTCTGTATTAAAGATTGAATTGTGAATCCACCTTTCAATATGAAGGGAAGCACTATGGGCATCATTAGCCATATCCTCAAACACGCTCATACATGCCTTTACAGAGGGAGATTGTCTTACACAAAGCTGTTGTACAAGAAAGCCGTGTAACAAACCCTGGTCTTCTTCTCGCACCACTTGTCTCTTCCGTAGCTCCACCTCGGCAGAGTTAAGACTGAGTACGTCATTCATGCTTTCTTTCAAAAAACCTTGATCACGGACCTTCGCTGTTCCTGGGTGATCTACCACTGTACTCTCAGTAATAGAAGTTGTGGGGGAGGAGGAGGTGTGGCGTAGTGAACAGCGCAGGGCATCATCCAAGTTTGCACGCCAAATCCGGAAGACACTAGTAATATCCCCAGTAATTTTTTTACCAAAAATCTGTGATTCCATCTCTCTTGGTGCTGCTGCTATGTATTCCAGAGTGAAGCACCGTTCTTTCTTCCCATTTGAATCGAGTGCATTACTACCAATATGCCAACTTACCCAGTCTAGAACTTGCAGTGCTGATTCATGAGACTCTCCCTCCTGACGATGATGTAGATAGGAGTATGTAGTAGCAACCAATACCTCCATTGCACGACGTGACATTTCTTCTTCATCCACAACGTCATATTCATCACACCAAGTGCTGGAGATATGTACCTTCTCGGTTACTGGAGTTGCATGTAGTTTTATTCGTACATGAATGAAGAAATCACTATCAAGATTACGAGCTTCTAGTTCTTCTAGAAGAGGTCCATCACAGCATGCTCCTTCGCTGATATCACTGTCATTAACTCGATCAAAGACTCGCTCAACAAAGTAAAGCGCTGTAGCAGAATACAACATAACAGGTTTGCGTTCATTACTTCCTGAAACAGAGTCTATTTCAAATCCCCTCAGTCTTCGTAACCTATCAAGGAGAAAACCAAGGAGAGATGTTGTGGAAAACCATTTTCTATAATCAGGTTCCCCTTTAGTTAGATCAAGGTGCCACCAATGGATGACATTATGTGGAATATAACCGTCATTTTCTGCAGGTAGAATGAGTGGCATCATAGTTCTTCGCATTACTGCAATTTCCTCTTCATCCTCTTCTTCTTCCTCATCACTGTCACCGATACAAACATCCAACAGTACATCCTCCTCTCCTTCTTCAATACGTTGTACAGTTCTATCCAAGGCCTTTTCCCACCATGGCATACGCATTGCAAATACAGGAGATTCCAAAAGCAATTTTTCGGCTGTTGGTCTATCAGCTGTGTTTGCCGACATCATTAAATCAATAAGTTTAAGAAAATCTTCTGACAATTCACGGGCCTGAATATTCCTTGCCATCATTTGTGCACCCACAGTAAAGGCCCATTCTGGCCAATCACCCTTTATTGTCGCTTCTCTCTCCATTTCCTCATCCAATACGGTTGTATACCTTGTGTAGTCCATTTCGCCTTTATTATTACTACCAAATGTGGTATTTTTTTGCACGTTGATAAGCGAGTTGTTGATGTAAAACAGAGAGGGTGTCATTACTGACAAGAGGAATCTTCTTTAATTCCATCAATGAAGGATATTCACCGCGTGCAACACGAAGCTGAAATGAGGCCACAGCTTCAGGAGTCGGCAATAATCCATCCAAGAAAACTGCGGACATACCATCCTCTACCTTAGATGCGCCGCACGTCAAAAGTACATAGAACATAGCACCCATACTCCATATATCAGAGGCGTATGAGTATGGACATTGTCTACGGTAACCCCAATACCGCGCAATCTCAGGTGGAGAATAGGCCCCAGAACCAATAACTGTACGCTCTGTTTCACAATTAGCATCTTTAACCACTGCTGCAATACCAAAATCTACAAAAAATAGCTCCGTATCACTTTCCCATGCACTACTAGAACGTCGACGCACAAGAACATTTGATGGTTTAATATCGCGATGCAAAACACCATTTTTATGCATGCAGGCAAGTCCCCTAAGTAATTGCGATATGAAACAAACAAGATGTTCTTCTGCCAAATAACCTTTACAACGACGAAAAAAATCCCCAAGTGTTCCACCAGTACCTAACTCCATTAAGATATAAGGAGAAGAATCAATAGGTGATGGCAAAATTGATGACGATGCTGAATCCATAGTTCGTTTTTCATCATTCGTAGAAGAAGTGGCAAAAACAATACCGTAACACCGCGCAATATGAGGATGAGATGGAAGTGAAAGTGCCACTTTAGTTTCCCGAATAAAGTTACAGAGTGCAGGATAATCCTCTGTAGTTTCACATACTTCACCATGAACGATTTTACGCAAAACCTCCACCATATTTTGCTTACCTTTCGGCATCCCATAATCGGTAACCATAGAAGTCTGCAACAGTTGTGTTAATCCCTTTGCAGCAAAAAAACGAGTGGGGTGTAGTCGACTTTGTGCTAGCAACACCGTTCCGAAACTACCGCTACCCATTGGAAAAATACAATGAAACAAATTACTCTCTGTATAAGACTGGTTATTAAATTCATCACAAAAAACACCAGTACCTTTATCCTCATACAACCTACACCTTCTGTCACCAATTGCAGAGCATAACTCTTTAACTTCCTCACAAGTTAACTGTAGAAGAGGACAATCTACGGGTTCCCGACTCAGCTTAAAACCCGCAGTACCGCCAATTAAAGCAGTGCTGGGAGTCCACCTCGTTACAAGAAACTCACCAATGATCCTATCACACCAAGACAGCGTCGCACCTTCGAAAACCTTCGACTGGTCGAACAGCATTTAGTGAGCAGCTAACCCTAGCAGAGACCCGAACAAACGTCTATTCAGAGGAAGAATAAGAACAAAAAGAATGATAACATAAAAAAGGGTTTACAAGCACAAAAAGAAAACGATCAACATTCCCTCCATATATATATATATATATAGAAACTTCACAAGAATAAATAAAATCAAAAGCACACCACAAAGGCCGAATCGAACGGCTGCGAGTCCAACTCGCCTACGGGTTTGAAGCCCGCACCCAGCACCAGCTAAGCTCATCGTGGCACAAACACACACACATACAAAGAAACATATACACATGTGCACGGGAAACGCACCTGACGGTCAGAGGTGCGTATCAAACCGTATTTCTGCCCAATCATATCTATTATTACCTTCCTTTTTTTTTCCTTTCAAGCAGGAGAAGAAAAAAATAAACAAAGGTGAAAATAAATTAAGGTGAGTTATAAAACGGTATATGAATTTGCTTTTGTCTTGTTGTACCAATGCATTTAAAATAAAATAAGAATGTTTGAACTACAAGAAAAAACGCATGCCTTTCAATAAGGGATAAGGACCACTGAAACCCTTTTCTTTTTTTATGCTCTTTAGTAGATATGCCGTTCATAAAAAAATTCTGAATTCTTTCTTAATTCTTGTTGACCACATATTGTATTTTGTAGAAACGTTGCCAGCATTTGATCTTCTATTCAATGAACAGTGAGAAACAAGCTTTCGAGTTTCCTTATTATGTATATTTGTCTCAGGAAGGGCACTACGGGGGAAAAAAAGGGAATTTCTTTTATTTGACTTCTTTTCCTATTTGAGAGGGGTGGCAAAACCTAATAATGTCACTTTCTTCCCTTCCTCTGCTTTCTTTTTTTCTTTCTTGTTGTTTATTGTGCAGCTGACATCAGCAACATTCATTTACTTGTACATTTCCAGGAAGAAACACAAAAATGAGAGAAAAACTTGTATGAAATATGAATTGTAAACAAACATATTTTTTTTAATGCACTCAAACGCGAATTAATGCCACAAAATAAATTGCTGGTTTTTCTTTTCGTTCGTATATGCCACTTGAGTTTTTTTTTTTGTTCTTACTGTTGGTAGCTTTTTTTTTTCTCGCCCATATGCTGTTATGGTTTGATAACGCACAATCAAAGTTCCTCAGTCCCACTTGCTTATTCACTTACTTGCTATACTAACTGTACCTTCATAGATTCCACCGAAATCTTAAGAAAATTGGAAAACCATGGATAAAGTCCTTTTTTCTGGTTCAATCTCAACTGGCTCTTCGTCTTCCTTTTCATCACGGAACTCTGGACCATTCGGGCCAACAGCATTAGCCAAATGTCCATATGAACTCACGCATGGGTGTGTTCGTCGGCTGAATGCAAATGACCTAGTAGTGGTTTGCCCTGATATGTGATAGCCTTGTGGTCGATGTTTTTTACTACGCGGTACATATAATGCCATCACAGATTTATACGGATATGTTGCAAGACGATCTTGTACAACTGAACTTGGACTTTGTGCCCTGTGTCGTACATTAAATTTGACAAGTAATCGATGTTTCTCATCTACAAAATACCGAATACTTAGAATATTACTTTCCGGTTCCCCTGTAGCTGTAGCAGCATCGGAGGTAAAAGCAGATGTAAGTTCATCACGTTTGGTATTAAGGACGATATCCCAGTCATCTCCACGGAATCGAAGTGCATGTTTTGTAGACTCATACCCTTGCTCATCAATTGCCCTCTTCCTCTTAGGAAGCGGGAGTCCGTTGATGGTGCGCTTTGGCGGCTGCTCATCATTAAAGGGTGAATTATTGTTTTCAATGTGATTCAGTGACATGATGGTTTTTTATCGCTTCCTATTCCTTATTTTTTTTTTTTTTCGTGGTTGGGTTTCTTTTCTCTGTATTGCTCTTTGTTAATGGTAAATAGAAAACGCTTTGCGGCTAATTCAATATGTTCCTACTTTCCTATGTTGAATGCCAGTAAATTGGCTTCTTCTTTTTCCCCCTTTCGATCTACCTTACTAATTACTGTAGCTAAATTACCTCCTGGATCTTGCTTTCCCTACACGTACAACCGCAGCAAACAAACGTAAAAAAAATGTTGAAACACAAAGAAAGGAAAAGAATAAGAAAAACTCATGAGGAAAACATTAAAAAAGCACCAAGAAATATTTACCAATATATATATATATATATATATATATATATATATATATATATATATTGGTAAATATGCCTTGAGTATTAGTCCAAATCTTTTATTTTTATACCTTCTAGCGCTACTGCTGCATATAATCTTTGCATTTTCTTTCTACTGCGTTTTATTTTTTTTCTCTCACTCAAATTGTACTTTTCCTAACCATATCTTCTTTCTTTTTCAATCTCTAGCTTGTCATGAAGCTTTTTTGTTTTTTCTTTTTTGAGAAAAAGTCTCCTCCATTTAATGTACGAGAGCGAAAAAGAGAAGTGAGAACGGTAAGGGTCTACCAAATTTCATAATTTCCTATTCCCACTTTTTCTTCGCTCATACATTACTTTCTCTTATTATCATGTTTATTTTTTAGCCATTGCCATTTCTTCCATCTTTTTTTTCCCCTTATTTTTATTTTTTCTACTAACGCCCATTAGTCAAGTGAGGAAAATTATCTGGTACATACAGACTGGAAGACAATAAAAAAAAACACAATGAGGTGAATGAGGAAAGTCCTCTCACATAAAGAAAGAAACATACAGTTAAAAAAAAAGAAACTAGAAATTAATCTCTGGAGTTTTGTACAAATACAAGAGCAGCACAAAAAAAGCCATGTCTCTCCTATCAGCCATAAATCTGTTACCTTGTCAATATATTTTCATTATTTCCTCATTAATCCGTTCTAGTGACAAATTTCTTCTTACAATCCAAAACCCTGGATTCCTTTTCCTACTTGTTCTTGACCAGCCTCAAGTTTCTTCTTTGATATTTTCTCCCCTCACACCTAGAAATAACTTGCTACAATACACAAGCTATACAATAATCCAGGCCAATGGGGATAGAAAGAAATACACACAAAAAAACACATTCATAATTTTTTTTCCCCACAATAATAAAAAAAAAACATGACATAACAAATGGTAAAAAACCGATTACACATTTAGAATTTGGCTTGAAGTGGTGCAAAAATCCGCACGATATCGTTCATTTTAAACACATTAAAGGTAAGTATCATATACCCATACAAAAAAACCGCCAACAAACTTCTACAGTTAAAAGAAAACAAAGAACCAAAAAAAAAATACACATATAACACAATACACAACCGAAATAATACAAATCTGTCGCTACAAAGAAGGGAGGAGAGGAGAGGAGAGAGGAGAGGAGAGGAGAGGAGGCGGAAACAATCGGTCGCCAAAAAATGAAACCCCACGAGATCGCATCCGCACGTTAAACCTTAAAGCAAGAGGGAATACAGTCGGGCATACTACTTTGTCCGTTATTATTTGCACCCCTCCCAACGATGTCCTCCAGAAGATGGAAGAAGCTAATCACATTCCTAACACGTACACTCACAGTACTTAACCAACCTTGTATATAAGCTTCTACTCCTAGTAGAGCGCGGTTGTGTGTGGGAAACTGTAAGACCGAAGTTTTGGGTGCACTTCATTCATCTTTTCCTCGTCATTCTCGTGATGGACAGCAAACTTAACAATGAGAACATCATCAAATTGAAACTGCAACCCTGAAATGCGCTCTTCAGGCAAATCACTCGCTTCAGTCACGTCCTTCTTGAAGGCAGTCTCCAGTTCGTTGCGATCGTTCTGTAGCACATTCTCCCACTTCGGTCCACGAAAATGGACTGTATGATTCGTCTTTCCATTCCTCTTGGATCCGACAGTTTGCGGTTTCTGAACATCCACATTTTGTGAACCCCTCCTTTGGTCCGCATCCTGCGGTGTTTCATCTTCCTCTGGATTCTGGTTGTCCTTTTCCTTCATATAGAGCCCGGTCGTGTGCGGGAAACTGTAAGACCGAAGTTTTGGGTGCACTTCATTCATCTTTTCCTCGTCATTCTCGTGATGGACAGCAAACTTAACAATGAGAACATCATCAAATTGAAACTGCAACCCTGAAATGCGCTCTTCAGGCAAATCACTCGCTTCAGTCACGTCCTTCTTGAAGGCAGTCTCCAGTTCGTTGCGATGGTTCTGTAGCACATTATCCCACTTCGGTCCACGAAAATGGACTGTATGATTCGTCTTTCCATTCCTCTTGGATCCGACAGTTTGCGGTTTCTGAACATCCACATTTTGTGAACCCCTCCTTTGGTCCGCATCCTGCGGTGTTTCATCTTCCTCTGGATTCTGGTTGTCCTTTTCCTTCATATAGAGCCCGGTTGTGTGCGGGAAACTGTAAGACCGAAGTTTTGGGTGCACTTCATTCATCTTTTCCTCGTCATTCTCGTGACGGACAGTAAACAAAGCAACGAGAACGTCATCAACTTGAAACTGCAACCCTGAAATGCGCTCTTCGGGCAAATCACTCGCTTCAGTCACGTCCTTCTTGAAGGCAGTCTCCAGTTCGTTGCGATGGTTCTGTAGCACATTATCCCACTTCGGTCCACGAAAGCGAATAGTATGTTTGGTCCTTGCATCCTTCGATGATCCAACAGTTTGCGGTTGCTGCACCTCCACATCTTCGGATTCCTTCCTTTGGTCCGCATCCTGCGATACGTCTTCCTCCTCTTGCTTCTGGGCTTCCCCTTCTTCTTTTTCGGGGTATTCCCGCTTTCCCTCCTCCTCATGCTGCTGAGGCTCTTCTTCCTCTTCAGGGTATTCCCACTTTTCTTCTTCCTCATTGTGAGGAGGCTCTTCTTCATCTCTGGGGTACTTGTTCTTTTCGTTTAACTCATGGTTCTCAGGTTCTTCTTTATTTCTGGGGTATTCCCTGCTGTCTACCGTCTGCTGCGCTTTATTCACTTTACAGTGGGCATCCTTCTCAGCACGATCAGCCTTCACTGCTGGTGCTAATGGCGGTGTGCCTGCAGCCTCCTCGGGATCCCCCGCAGCACTGCGGCGTCTCTCAATGTTTCTTCGCACCTCCTCCGGCATGTTATGCCAGACATATCCGGCGTTATCAACGGCCATTTTCCGATTGGCTTGGTTTGGCTTAATTTGGTTGTCAGCTTACTTTCCCTTACAGAGAGGATTGCTACAAGAAGAAACCAAGGGAGGAAACAGGAGTTGTGGGGAAGCTGAGAATAACAACAGTATGTATGATATACAAAGAGATACCGTACCGTGGTACCAGACACAGTGTATATTAAAACACATCAAAGACATGCCAACAACAGCGTTAGATAGAGAGGGGAAAAAAAGAGAGGAAGTTGTAGAGAGGTGTGAATATAAAAACTAAGCATAAAAAGAAAAGTGGAGTAAGTAAATTTTGAAAATGCATGTGCCGGAATCGCCACACAATAACCATACCGAGTGGTTTTTTTTTTCTTATTTTCTTCGCGTTCAGTTAGTTTTAATTCGTACAGAAGAAATTTTTCAAGCTGCACTCACTATGGTGCTAGTAACGAGCTATTTATTTCCACTTAGAATAGAACCCCTGTTCGCATAGTAGAATCATATAATGAAAACTTTTTTTTGTTTTTTTTTTGTTTTTTTTTTGGGGGGGGGGGAGGGGCATAGCATACAAAAACATTCAAACAATGGGCAGTAAATATAAGAAAGGGATATCGTAATGAAAAAATCATCGCTTTATAGTATGTTTTCTATGGTGGTTTAACAAAAAAAAAAACAATCACAGCGTTTCTTTGTCATGCCTACTAATTTATTGGAAGATACTTTAGTAGGCGGTATCGAGCGTAAGAAAAAGCTTTTATTTTCGTTTCACATCTTTACTCCATTACAACAAAAAAAGTACAACTAAAAAAAAAACGACAATTAAATTAAAAACCCGTTTTCTTTTCTTCCCACCCCACCTCAGTGGGATTATTTATTTGCATTGTGATCGGGATATAGGATAAGCATATGCGGAAAATCGTACGTCTGTAATGTTGTGTGTACAAACATCATTTCGTCCTCATCGGAGTCGTGATTTACAGTGAACCTGGCGACAAGCATGCCTTTATACTCAATAGTTAAATCTTCAATGCGTTGCTCCTCCAATTCAGTTATATCCATCACATCCTTCTTAAAAGCACTCTCCACTTCACTCGGTTTATCTTGTAGGACGGATTTCCACATTGGACCGTGAAACCGTACTGTGTGTGTTGCGAGTCCAAGTCCTTTAACTGCCGATAGACGTTTCAAAGATACCTTCCGTCCTTCACGGTAGTCCGCTCTGGCCCCCTTTCCATTTTCTTCGGACAAACCCTTTTTATTAAACGGCGGCATTTCATCATTCTGCCTCTCATTAGCCCCCATAATGCCGGAGTTATCTTGAAGGGTGAGTGATGCCGCTCGTTGTTGTTGTTGGTACTCTGGCTGGGTTGAGAGTGTGCCACTCTTTCTCCCCCATGCATCAGGCATTCCGCTCTGACTGGGGTATTCGTTGATGGAGCGGCGTTGACTCTGGCGGCGGGAAGCATTACCGCGGCGGCGGACCCACTCCGGCATCGCATGCCACGAGTAGTCGTATTCAGGGGCGACGTACAGAGTCATTGTAGGGAACCTCGGCGCTGGGAGAGTGTGAAATACTGCAATATATATATATATATATATGTATATAATTATATGAGGAAAGAGAAAGAAAAAAAGAAGGAAATATTGGCTTACCAATGCAGAGATAAAGAAAAAAGGGGATGATTGGATTATATAGACATACATAAAAAAGGAGAGAGAGAGAGAGAAAGTGGGTTGTGAGGAAAGTAAAAAAAATGGAAAAAAAACAAAAAGAAAAATCATGTTTCATAGGAGGTGCAATTGTATTCTATCAGGAACGGGAGGAAATGCGCGCAATAAACTTTCCCACCGGGTATAGTAACGTGTAATAGACTAAGGTTATATATAGATACTAATTATATATATATATATATATATATATATATATATTCACGTATGTGTATATATGCAAAGAATGTTTTGATAAGCAAAGGTAACCCTTAGAAACTATTTAAAAAAGAATATGTATTTCCAACAGATAAATGAGGGTTTATCTTTACCTAACTAACACTCCTTTCCCAAGTTTTTAGCATAACCGCTTCAAATAAATAAATAAATAAAATACCCCTATTTTGAATTTAAGATTCTGTTTAAAATCAAAACAGCAAGTATAGCAAGTTCAAACATTGAGTTAGGACCCCACAAGACGAACTATACTCACGTCAAGAAAAAAAAAAGAGAAACCCAATGAAAAGCGGGGGTACAGTATGCGTTTTAGAAATCTAAAGCAGAAAAAAAGGTACTTCCACAGACGCAAACATATATACCTAATGTACAATAGACACAGAGATATACAGAAAAGGAATTTATATCGTTTTCCTGATGAATACAGGGTAGGAGATGTTCATATTTCGGTTTCTGTGTCTCCCCGTATCTATGTTTATATGTATGTATGTGTATGCGTGCGGCTTCCAAAGTGACACCATTGGTGTTACTGAATCTTATTCATCAAAACACACAATAGCTAATCCTCGTTAGTTTAAAAGCTACTATTTCAAATCCTCATTGTGGAATGATATTCGGTTTATGCATACCTTTTATTTTCTCACATTTTACTTTTGTATTATAAGTAAAAGAATAAAAAGAGTCATATTGCCAAGTAATCATCCCTCATGAAAATTTTATTCTGCAATAAACCAAACCCTTTATTTTTCATCATACAAAGCGGACGTATTCGGAAAGTTGTGTCCACGCATTATAGTGTGTATTTCCTTTAACTCCGTACCTGACTTATGTTGAAGAAAAAAAGTCACGATAAGAGCCTTATTGAATGCAAGGTTCAGATGCAAAATGTCATTCTCGGGAAAACCAGAAACATTTGAAATATCTTTTTTAAGGGCAGATTCCAGTATGCAGCGTTTTCGCTTTAGAATATTTTTCCATCCGAATCCACGAAAACGGATAGTGTGTTTTGTTTTTGGTTGTTCAGAGCCTTCCTCTGTAGACCCCCGCCGAAAAAGCAAAGAACGCTTTCCATTCGATTGACTCCTCCATGAAGAATTATTCTTTATGCCACTGTCATTCAAATGCATCATATCGCTGTCGTTTAACTCGGAAGAATTCTGCCATCCGGGGTAGAATTGATATTCAGAAACGCTGCGGCAGTCCAAGTTATCCTGCTGACCAAGGCTATAACTGTCACTGACTTGCCTGACATGACCACCATTTGGGATATTTTGATCCACATTTTTGTTCTTACGATTCTGATCAGGGTTGCTACGATCGCTAGAAGAGCGATTGTGATTCGGATAACTTAATAAATCCTTACCGTTTTCGATTCGACAATCGACTGTGCTGTCACGTTTGCGTGGGGGAGTAAGACCAATATGCTGCGTAGATTCACTCTGGCTGCTTTTACCACGATAACCGGACTGCTGACCATTGTGAGGATATGGTGTATCTTCCCCATTGTGTAGACCACGACCATTTTGAATGGAGTCTGTATTTGCCATTGGCATTTTTTTGTTTTCCTCGCCTTTCATACATTGAAGAGCCCTTTTCAGTGCATTAATGCGATCTCGCACTTCACTGGGCATTGGGTGCCATACCACTTTTGGTTTTGCAACAGGAACGTTGTTCATTGTGTCTTGTTGTTGTTTATTGTCGTTATATTTTCCTTTTTTGCTTTTTCCGTCGTTCACAGTCGATTCCTGGTTTGTATGGTGTGGGTTTATTTGTGTTACTTCCTTTGTTTTTTTTTTTGGAAATCCTTACTGGCGGAAGTAAAAGAAGAGAAAGAGTAATGATATTGAAGTAGTGAAA
This sequence comes from Trypanosoma melophagium, assembly GCF_022059095.1. Classification (NCBI taxonomy): domain Eukaryota; phylum Euglenozoa; class Kinetoplastea; order Trypanosomatida; family Trypanosomatidae; genus Trypanosoma; species Trypanosoma melophagium. Next base: position 331,761 of record NW_027125192.1, on the reverse strand, counting down.
CAAAGAAATAGAGGATAAATACATGAAACAAAGAAAGAATTACCCAAAACAAAAAAAAACAAATATCTTAAAGAAACAAAAGTCATGTCTGTAGGTGAGTATGCATATATGTATGTTTGTTTGTGAAGATCAGAAATATCTACACGATACACTCATTTCAGAGAATTGTTCCACTTCCTTTTTTTTTCTCCCGCTAACGCATCCAATTTTTCCTTTACCAATGGTTTAGTTTCTCATTTTCTTTGCGATAACTAATAAAGACGCCGATTACAAGGTGATATCGATGGGGAGGGGAGAAAAAAAGAAAGAAAGAAAAAAAGGGGAAAAAAGAGGTAGAAGGAGAGTTCGCGCGAAAGAAATGTATGTCTACAAAAATAAAAATAAATAAATAAAAGACAAACATGATCACTCTTCCCCCCCCCCCCAAGTTGAATGTCATTGTCATTTTTTTTCTTTTTTCTTTTTTCGCTGTTTTGTTCTAATTCTTTACTTGCTTCTTTTTGTTGTTGTTCTTGTTGTTTCATCCTTCCTTTTTCTTTCGTTTACTCACTCCTGGGAATAAAATGCATCTCGCATTATTCGCCTATCACTCCCCAACCACCCGGAATAAGAACAAACCATAGAAACAGTATCCTTTCCGTCTCAAGAGTTGTTCTTCTCCATTTTTCTTTCGTTTTTTTTTTTTTTCGTTATACATGTGTGTGCGCAATAAATAAATATATATATATATATATATACTCCTCTTTTTATTACCCCACACACATACACTCTTTCTCTTTCTTTTTCTTCTTAACGTCGCACGGACATTATTGGTTGCTGTGCTCTATTTTGCAGCGCCTCCTGTCGCCCTGATAATGCGGAGACCCCATCCTCATCTAACACAGTTGCGATGTTTGCCACCTTCATATTTGCCACCTGTTCACCTGGTTTTAGCGTCCCACCTTGTTCCCTCTGTTTCTGTGCTTTATCCCGTTCATAGTCCATCATACGACGTAGTAGTTTGCTGTAGCTTTCAAACCACTGAAACTCCTTTGTGGTGTAGTCTGAGAACTTCCCATCTGGGTCCATGAGATACATAATGATAGAGTGATCCACCAGATAATCCTCCTCACTCATCGCCTCCTCATCTGGAATGGCAAAGTACACACGATACTCCCGCGCCGCCGCCTCCACCTCCTCCTGCGTTCCCACGAGTCCGAGAATACGTGGATTGAAGTCAGCGAGATATTCCCGCACCTTCTCCGGTGTGTCCCGCCGGGGGTCGAGGGAAATGAAGATGGGCTGCCAGTAGTCCCGGCCCACCTTCTTGTCGAGGTGCTGCACCACGCGGCTCATCTTGGCCATCTCCTCCGGGCACACATCCGGGCAGTTGGTGAAGCCAAAGTAGATGTACATCCACTTGCCACGGAAGTCCGCATCCGTGTAGCGGCGGCCGTCCACGCCGAGGAGAGAAAAGGGGCCACCAATACTTGGGCCCTCCGGTGAGTCAAAGGCACGCACCGCACGTAATTTGGGGTCAAACCGCATCTGCTCACGCCGTACACGAATAGAAATTACAACTGTCATCACCCCAAGCGCAAGGAGAAAAAGAGCCCATAGCATCCACGCAGGATTGTCACGGGCATCGGAAATGCGGCCGGAGAGAGTTTGCGAAGATCGCGTAAGCGCCTCATCGCGTTCAATGTAATCCTGCATAGTGTACACCTGTGAATCACGGGCCTCCGCCACACGAATGTGAACCGGTTTAGAGGAGTCCAAAACATCCAAGTCCTTCCCAGCTGAATCAACATCATTAACACCACCACTACCACTACCAACACCACTACTAGCGGCACGTACAGAACCGTAGAGAATGAAAAGGTCGCAATAACGACGATGAGGACGTAATAGTACCACACCACGGGTAGAACAAAACTGCTGGGCAGAAGGATAATAATAATAACAAGATTTATTATTATTGTTATTATTATGGCTATGACTAGTACTTCTACTACTGCTGCTGGTGCTATAACTACAACGGTGGTGGAAGTACGTCCATTGGGCATACTGTATAGGGGCTACTACGCTACAATAAAGCGTGTAGTTCACATGAGTTACCTGTCTACGCATGACTCTTGCACCTTTTTCTCTTCCTTTTCTGTCTTTTGCGATAAACCCATGAAAGAGAAGAGTGGTTGATTTATTAAAAAAGAGGTAGACGAAGAAGAAAAGAAAAAAAATAATTGGGTCAATTCAACACAAACACAGATATATAGAGATTGAAAGAAAAAAAGAGGAAAAATCACAAAGAAAAAATAACATATAAGAAGGGATAGAAATTTCTTTTCATAAAAAAAAAGAATACAGTGGGATCGCCCCATCGCGAGAAAAAGGAGAAGAAAAATGTTAAGAAAAACAGATGAAAAAAACACAGGCCTGGGAAAGGAAAAGATAAAAACGTGAAAAAAAAACAATGCTCTCAGTATTCAAGGGGTAAAAGAAAAAAGAGAAGAGGCTTGTATTTATTTGAGAGAGTGTTTCACTGCAAAAAGAAAACAAGAGAAACAGCAGTCTTCACACATACATACATGTATATATATACATATATATCACCCCTATTCCTTCTATTCCGCTCACCATTACACCGTGAGAGTAAAATTTCACTTTTTTTCCCAGTTCCCTTCTACCTGTTTTCTTCTCTTTTTTTTTCTTTTTCTTGTTTCTGTTTGTTCTTTACTTTTCATTTCCTCTACACAAACTACCTACAGCGATACACCACGTAATGGAATAGATCCTGTTCTCTGAACCCTCCTCCGCTATTCTCACCATCACACAGGCATGCACTCTCACACACCTGTTTCATTCATACATGCACAGACACACACACACACATTCACAAAGAAAGATTCTGTAAGAAAAAGAAAAAAAACGTACAAAAATAAATAGTGCGCTCCAATACACAAAAAACATATATATATTTTTTCTTTTCCTCACGTAATGTCCTTCAGTAATTCCACAATAAGAACACCGGAGTGAAAACGATCCTGGTTAGGTGAAACCCCATATAGAAACTGAAAGAGAAAAGGCAAAATAAATAAAAAATTGTAAAAGAAAGAGAATGCTGAATTACATAAATTAAACAAAAGTACAACTACAGCGTTCTTTTTTTTTTTATGTTGACCTCCTTTCTTACCGCTTTTTCTTTTAAATTTCTGTTTTGTTTTTTAGGAGAGTTTGAGAGTGAAAGGTATTGTTGTTATTGTTGTCTTTTTTTTCTCCTGTGAAAGGTTGAGGCATATAACCAACATCGATGCTGTTGTCGTTGCTCTTCTTGTTGTTGTTGTTGTTGTTGTTGTTTTTTTGCATCTTTGGCTTCTCTTCTTCCCCAACTTCACACGCATACGCACTGGACACAACAAAAGGGGTAGAATTAAAAGGCACCTGGTAGAAGAAAATTTCTGCTTCATCTTAGTTTTTTACCCGCTGTTCCAAATACATAAATTGAATCTAGCAAGATGCATCATTTAAGGTTTAGTATTCGTTTACGTATTTGCTAGTGAGTCAGCGCGTGAGTATATATATTTCATCTTCTTATTTTCCTCTCTCCTTCTCTCTCTCCTTACGTATATGTATGTTTGTTTGTCTTTATGTGACTATATGTTTCATTTTTTCAAGGTGAATTACCTCTTTTACTCCTTTCTTCTCATAGGTTGTTTCTTTGTTTTGTTTTTTTTTTGTTGTTGTTGTTTTTTTGAATTTTTTTTTCTGCTAGCCACTACACACGCACACTCTCTCGTGTCGTCCCAACAGCACACATTTGATGATAACTCGCATGCCAATTAATTCTCTCGCAGAGTCTTCTTCTATATATATCAAAACCTCATTACAACTCATCCGCGCCATCATCCTTGCGAGCATTTTCCTCTCCCTCATAGGGCAATTCTTCAGCGTCCATGTTCAGGGCATTGGCATCATTCTCAGCTTCCTCCTTCTTCTCTTCATTGTGGTCCTCCTTGTCGATGTGCTCGGCGACGTTTTCGGCCTCAGCGGTATTCTCATTCTCGTTAACGATCGAATCTTCCACTGCTGCAGGTGCACCTTCAACAGGCTGAAGTTCTTCTTCTTCCGCCTCCCTCTCTTCTTCCATTGGTGTAGGTGCGGTTTCAACAACATTTGCTTCCCGCAATGCCATTTCTGCCTTCTGCACTTCCATGGGAACCTCAAGAACTGTATAAAGGGGATAGCCATAAAGAGCTTCAAATCCGCATTCATTACGCATAGTTGCAATCTGTACATGAGGTCGGTGGTAATCCTCATCGTCAGAGGCGCCTTCATCGGCAAAGTCATCCTCAAATTCCTCAACCTTCTGTGGTACACCAGCACCAGTGAAGTTGAGGAGGAAGAGTTCTTCAAATCTAGCCTTTTCAAAGGCTGTCTCCTGCGCTGCTGTGTTGAGTGGGAAGGTCAGCTTGAATGTTACCTTTTCATAGTAACCACAGAACTCTGAGAACTCGGCATCGTTGGCAAGTGATTGTAGTTGATCCTTTGTCACATCAGTACTGTGTCGTACGGTGAAATCGACCATAAGCGAACCCAAAGAAAAGCGGTAATTACGGAAGTTCGCAATTGGTAAGCCCAATGCGCGAGAGAGGTCACGTGCAAGAGCATTCTGCATATTTTCAATATGTTCACGGCTTTTAAGCAATTCACCCCATCTATCACCGGAGAACTTAAGATGTAGATCAGACTCAACAATATCACCAATAAGTGCTTTATTTGCCTCATGTAACTTGTCACGTCCGAGTGCCTGTAATTGACGGATACGCCACTGCGTAGTCTCAAGACGGCGTGTAGCAGCTTGAAGGAGGGCATCAAGTTGTCGCATTTCCTCTTCATCCTCCTCTGTGAAGTTCTCCTTCATCCGAAGTTCCTCCATGCGTTGTTTGAGTTCACGGATTTGTTGTTCTTCAAAGGCTTCAGCCGCGTAGAGAGCTTCAAGCTCATTTTCATCATGCACCTCCTTCGCCGCCCGCACTGCTTCACGAAGTTGATCAACCTCTTTAGTTGAAAGACGAACAAAAAAGTTTCCTTCATCATCCTCTTCCTCCGTCTTTTCGCCATAGACGACAAGAACACTCTCGCGGAGAATAATCTCTGTAACAGGACGGCCCTTATTCATACGACGGTAGAAGAGAGAGTCGGTAGTTGCTTGGCCATCACCCAATAATAAGGTTGCAAGGGCTGTGTTGCCACAAATGGCTTGCTTCTTCTCCATAATTTGTTCCTCCAACATTGACACTTTCTCTCGTAAACCGTTAACTTCACGAACAAGAAGAGCCTGTTCCTGATTCTCAAGAACGCAATCATCCACGACACGCTCCTCTGCCTCACGGGCTTTTGAACAGGCAATCTGCGCCATCAACCAGTTGCGCATCGCCAGTTCAATTTGCATTCCCTGTGCGGTGGAAGATCCTCGTTGTGTTTGTGTCTGAGTACTGCGGCTACGCAGAGAGTCATGACGACGTCCACTCTCAATTTCTTCGAGAATCTTCTTTCGGTATGCCTTTGGCAGGGGTGTTACAGTACAGTCGAGTTGCATCACACGTGACATAAAGTCCGGCTGCCGCATCACACCTTGCATTGCCTCCCAGCTTGTGGCACGATCCTCACGTAATGCCAACATGATAGCCCGTGCGAGAGACACCAATTCCTCTCCCGGACGCCCCGGTGCCCGCATATCCCGCCACTGACGTTGTGGTACTCTTTCAATCGCTTGGCGTGTTTCGTCCAGTGCCTCCATTGCGGCGCGGGTGTGGGTGTTGGCCTCTGACTGCCGCTGCAGTGTGGCCTCCCGCACCTTAAAGAGACTTGCCGAGGCCTTATCCTCCTCGGCCTCCAGCTGCTGCAGTTCCTGTTCCAGCTGCTGCTTCTCCTCCCAGAGCTGCAGTTGGCCGTTGCGGGTGGCGAGTTCCTGGAGTTTCTCATCCATGCGGGCGTTGGAGCGGGGGGCGGTCTCCGCACGGTCGTAGATCTCCACGCGAACATGACTGGATGTGGGGAAGCTCAGCACCTTCCCAAGGGTGTTCTTCCACTCACGGTCAGCCCCAATGCGCTCAAAACAGACAAAGTCATTCACCTGAACTGTATTTTCTTCTGTATTTTCCGCCGCCGTCATAGCCGATGATTTTCTTGTTCTTGTTATTTTTTTTTCTTCTTTGTTCACTTGTGTATGTGTTTGTTTGCTCGTTTAACTCTTTTTTTCGGTTATTTTCGTTTTCTTTTTTTTCCCTTTACTACTAATGCTGCTTCTACGACCCTATTGTTTTTCGTTTCTTTTGCAGATGTTAATAAAATCTTCGTTCTACTCAAAACAGAATAAAGTGGAAACGAAAAAAAAAAGAGAGAGAGGGGGGGGGAAGAAGTATTCACAAAACTAACAGTGAAATAAAACATCCATCAAATCAAACAGTAGTTCCATATATATATATATATATATATATATATATATATATCCTTATTACCCACGAATACAGGGAATATCCCTAGTTACAACATCATCAACTACATATTTATATCCGCAGCATATTATAAAAATAAATAAAAAAGAATGAAAGAAAAAAAGAAAAAGAATCATAAAGTAAGAACAAAAAAACCTGCTCAGATTCCTACGGCTCCTGTATATAAATAAACACATGAATAAAAACATAATATGCATGGAAAAGAACCGAAAGAAAAAGCCAAAAAACGCATACAATTACAGCACATAATAATAATAATAATAATAATAATAATAAACGTTAAGTACAACTCATCCATGTACTTAATGTTTTCTGAAAAATGGCCACAAGAAGAAAACTAATGCAAGTCAAAATCAACATAATAATGGCACAGAGGTGTATGGTATAAAGCAAACAAGAAGAGGCTCTCTCTTTCCTCTTCAGGTATTCCTCGTTACCTTCACCCAATACTGCGTCAACCCAGAAACATCTAAAAAAAAAAACTTTTATGATTTCTGAGCACTACTCTTATTTCTTGAATGTTTTTCTCCCTCCAACTATTTGTAAAGGTAGTATCAGTCCCGTTCCAAAGCATCCTCAACTTATTTTCTTATGGACATTCATATAAAAGCATCAAATTGATACCTATTTGCTTTTTTCTTCGCATAATTCTTCACTAATAGCACCTTGATACTATCAGAAACTCGCACTATGTGGGTCATTTTCTCCCTGATACATTGCTATCTCTTCTTCGTTTATCTTTTTTTTAACGCACTTGCCTTCAGTTTTCTATCTTCCACTGCACATTCACTTCGTTATTTACTGTTTTTATTGATTTCGCTCATGTCCTTTCTACTTTTCTTTTCCCCCATGCGTGCGTACCTCCTCTAACTACTTTGTTCACAAACATCCATTTCTCACCAACGCACACATAGAGGGTTTGACTGCGCAACAAAAAAAAAACAATTCATTTCTTCTTTCGAATATCTTTCTCTACCCACAACCATTTCAAAATACAGTTCATAATACGGGCGAAAAAAATTCATACATCAAACTAAAAAAAAAACGATCAGCTCATTAAATGCAAAACCTATAAAAGTAGAAACATACAAACTACACACGCATGTGTATATATATCTATATACGCATATATATTCCTATTCCTACTTCATTGACTAATAAGGGACTTGACTCAAAACACGGGTTCGCCAATCTAATGAACTACCACGCTTTTCACGACGCTGCTCTTCTTCATCCAGTAGATCCCTGTACTCATCACGTTCCCGCCGTGCCTGGGCAAGGGCATTCCGCAAATAGGTCACCTGTTCCGTCTCATTCTCCACCTCCTCCGCACTTATAATGTTCGTCGTATCTTTTCGCCGTGACCACTCCGCAAATGCTTCTGCACGCACGGCAGCATCACCAGAATGGGAGGCAACCTCCAAGAGTACAAGTACCGCAGCATCTTCGTTTTGCTTTGCAGACTCCGATGCCTTTAAAGAAGATTCAGGACGATAACGTGCTTCACGAAGAGCAGCTTCAGACGCAGCTTCTAGTCGACGAGCTTCCTCTTCAGCCTCTAAATCATTCTCAAGCTTCCGCCCTAGACGTCTCAATAAAAGCTTCTTTGGTACGACGAGCAGGATCAGCTAATTTACAATAGTCTCTCGCCCAGTTGTTAGAACAGGTCACACAAGCAGCAAAAAACGCCCATACTGCCTTGTACTCACACTTCTGCAGCGACTCCATGATCTGCTCTGTTTGCAGCTGTGGGGAGTGTCGTACAGTCACGAACGCGATAAGAGCCTGGGGTGCTGGGTCCAGCTCCACGCCAGTTATATCCCCACGCTCGCACCCAAGAGCACGTGCTGTATCAGAAGCAAGAGCCTCCTCCACCTTTCCACGGTGCTGCTCTACCACATACCCCCAGTCTTCACCCTCAAAGCCGAGTTCGTGCGTCGTCTCGACCGGCCGCTCTTCGTACAGTGCCCATACTGTCTTGTATTTGCAGGCCTCTAGCTCAACGTTCACATTCTCCTCCGACAGTGTTGTCGGGTGACGCAAGTCAAAGTCCACCCGCAGGCCACCATCTGCGTACGTCATCACTGTGTCAAAGACGTCGTCCTTGTCAACAGACAAATATTCAGCCGTGTCGCCCACAAAAGCCTGCAGCAGATCTTGCTGCTTCTCAGCAAGCACACCTTCCCACCCGGGACCCTCAAAGCCAACGTGATGCGCCGTCACAACAAGGTCGCCTGCACCGGCGGCGTTATCAAGAGAGCGGCGACCAACTGCGGCAGAGGCGTCACCAGCACCACGAACACGTGGTGCATACAGCGCATACACCTCACGGTACTCGTGTGCATCTGTCCGCTTCAGCATCTCCTCATCACTCAGGCGGCACCCCCTCACCTTGAAGTCCACCAAGAGGCTGCCGATCCTGCAATTCGTCACAACTACCTGGTTCGGCGACACATCCAGTGCATCAGCCGTCTCCTTGCAGAACGCATCCTCAAGCTTCCCACGGTTGTTGCCAACCACAAGATCCCAATCGTCACCCTCGAATTTCCTCGTCAGCTCAGACGATTCCAGCGGTTGCTCTTCGTACAGTGCCCACACTGCCTTGTACTCACACTTCTGCAGCGACTCCATGATCTGCTCTGTTTGCAGCTGTGGGGAGTGTCGTACAGTCACGAACGCGATAAGAGCCTGGGGTGCTGGGTCCAGCTCCACGCCAGTTATATCCCCACGCTCGCACCCAAGAGCACGTGCTGTATCAGAAGCAAGAGCCTCCTCCACCTTTCCACGGTGCTGCTCTACCACATACCCCCAGTCTTCACCCTCAAAGCCGAGTTCGTGCGTCGTCTCGACCGGCCGCTCTTCGTACAGTGCCCATACTGTCTTGTATTTGCAGGCCTCTAGCTCAACGTTCACATTCTCCTCCGACAGTGTTGTCGGGTGACGCAAGTCAAAGTCCACCCGCAGGCCACCATCTGCGTACGTCATCACTGTGTCAAAGACGTCGTCCTTGTCAACAGACAAATATTCAGCCGTGTCGCCCACAAAAGCCTGCAGCAGATCCTGCTGCTTCTCAGCAAGCACACCTTCCCACCCGGGACCCTCAAAGCCAACGTGATGCGCCGTCACAACAAGGTCGCCTGCACCGGCGGCGTTATCAAGAGAGCGGCGACCAACTGCGGCAGAGGCGTCACCAGCACCACGAACACGTGGTGCATACAGCGCATACACCTCACGGTACTCGTGTGCATCTGTCCGCTTCAGCATCTCCTCATCACTCAGGCGGCACCCCCTCACCTTGAAGTCCACCAAGAGGCTGCCGATCCTGCAATTCGTCACAACTACCTGGTTCGGCGACACATCCAGTGCATCAGCCGTCTCCTTGCAGAACGCATCCTCAAGCTTCCCACGGTTGTTGCCAACCACAAGATCCCAATCGTCACCCTCGAATTTCCTCGTCAGCTCAGACGATTCCAGCGGTTGCTCTTCGTACAGTGCCCACACTGCCTTGTACTCACACTTCTGCAGCGACTCCATGATCTGCTCTGTTTGCAGCTGTGGGGAGTGTCGTACAGTCACGAACGCGATAAGAGCCTGGGGTGCTGGGTCCAGCTCCACGCCAGTTATATCCCCACGCTCGCACCCAAGAGCACGTGCTGTATCAGAAGCAAGAGCCTCCTCCACCTTTCCACGGTGCTGCTCTACCACATACCCCCAGTCTTCACCCTCAAAGCCGAGTTCGTGCGTCGTCTCGACCGGCCGCTCTTCGTACAGTGCCCATACTGTCTTGTATTTGCAGGCCTCTAGCTCAACGTTCACATTCTCCTCCGACAGTGTTGTCGGGTGACGCAAGTCAAAGTCCACCCGCAGGCCACCATCTGCGTACGTCATCACTGTGTCAAAGACGTCGTCCTTGTCAACAGACAAATATTCAGCCGTGTCGCCCACAAAAGCCTGCAGCAGATCCTGCTGCTTCTCAGCAAGCACACCTTCCCACCCGGGACCCTCAAAGCCAACGTGATGCGCCGTCACAACAAGGTCGCCTGCACCGGCGGCGTTATCAAGAGAGCGGCGACCAACTGCGGCAGAGGCGTCACCAGCACCACGAACACGTGGTGCATACAGCGCATACACCTCACGGTACTCGTGTGCATCTGTCCGCTTCAGCATCTCCTCATCACTCAGGCGGCACCCCCTCACCTTGAAGTCCACCAAGAGGCTGCCGATCCTGCAATTCGTCACAACTACCTGGTTCGGCGACACATCCAGTGCATCAGCCGTCTCCTTGCGGAACGCATCCTCAAGCTTCCCACGGTTGTTGCCAACCACAAGATCCCAATCGTCACCCTCGAATTTCCTCGTCAGCTCAGACGATTCCAGCGGTTGCTCTTCGTACAGTGCCCACACTGCCTTGTACTCACACTTCTGCAGCGACTCCATGATCTGCTCTGTTTGCAGCTGTGGGGAGTGTCGTACAGTCACGAACGCGATAAGAGCCTGGGGTGCTGGGTCCAGCTCCACGCCAGTTATATCCTCACGCTCGCACCCAAGAGCACGTGCTGTATCAGAAGCAAGAGCCTCCTCCACCTTTCCACGGTGCTGCTCTACCACATACCCCCAGTCTTCACCCTCAAAGCCGAGTTCGTGCGTCGTCTCGACCGGCCGCTCTTCGTACAGTGCCCATACTGTCTTGTATTTGCAGGCCTCTAGCTCAACGTTCACATTCTCCTCCGACAGTGTTGTCGGGTGACGCAAGTCAAAGTCCACCCGCAGGCCACCATCTGCGTACGTCATCACTGTGTCAAAGACGTCGTCCTTGTCAACAGACAAATATTCAGCCGTGTCGCCCACAAAAGCCTGCAGCAGATCCTGCTGCTTCTCAGCAAGCACACCTTCCCACCCGGGACCCTCAAAGCCAACGTGATGCGCCGTCACAACAAGGTCGCCTGCACCGGCGGCGTTATCAAGAGAGCGGCGACCAACTGCGGCAGAGGCGTCACCAGCACCACGAACACGTGGTGCATACAGCGCATACACCTCACGGTACTCGTGTGCATCTGTCCGCTTCAGCATCTCCTCATCACTCAGGCGGCACCCCCTCACCTTGAAGTCCACCAAGAGGCTGCCGATCCTGCAATTCGTCACAACTACCTGGTTCGGCGACACATCCAGTGCATCAGCCGTCTCCTTGCAGAACGCATCCTCAAGCTTCCCACGGTTGTTGCCAACCACAAGATCCCAATCGTCACCCTCGAATTTCCTCGTCAGCTCAGACGATTCCAGCGGTTGCTCTTCGTACAGTGCCCACACTGCCTTGTACTCACACTTCTGCAGCGACTCCATGATCTGCTCTGTTTGCAGCTGTGGGGAGTGTCGTACAGTCACGAACGCGATAAGAGCCTGGGGTGCTGGGTCCAGCTCCACGCCAGTTATATCCCCACGCTCGCACCCAAGAGCACGTGCTGTATCAGAAGCAAGAGCCTCCTCCACCTTTCCACGGTGCTGCTCTACCACATACCCCCAGTCTTCACCCTCAAAGCCGAGTTCGTGCGTCGTCTCGACCGGCCGCTCTTCGTACAGTGCCCATACTGTCTTGTATTTGCAGGCCTCTAGCTCAACGTTCACATTCTCCTCCGACAGTGTTGTCGGGTGACGCAAGTCAAAGTCCACCCGCAGGCCACCATCTGCGTACGTCATCACTGTGTCAAAGACGTCGTCCTTGTCAACAGACAAATATTCAGCCGTGTCGCCCACAAAAGCCTGCAGCAGATCCTGCTGCTTCTCAGCAAGCACACCTTCCCACCCGGGACCCTCAAAGCCAACGTGATGCGCCGTCACAACAAGGTCGCCTGCACCGGCGGCGTTATCAAGAGAGCGGCGACCAACTGCGGCAGAGGCGTCACCAGCACCACGAACACGTGGTGCATACAGCGCATACACCTCACGGTACTCGTGTGCATCTGTCCGCTTCAGCATCTCCTCATCACTCAGGCGGCACCCCCTCACCTTGAAGTCCACCAAGAGGCTGCCGATCCTGCAATTCGTCACAACTACCTGGTTCGGCGACACATCCAGTGCATCAGCCGTCTCCTTGCAGAACGCATCCTCAAGCTTCCCACGGTTGTTGCCAACCACAAGATCCCAATCGTCACCCTCGAATTTCCTCGTCAGCTCAGACGATTCCAGCGGTTGCTCTTCGTACAGTGCCCACACTGCCTTGTACTCACACTTCTGCAGCGACTCCATGATCTGCTCTGTTTGCAGCTGTGGGGAGTGTCGTACAGTCACGAACGCGATAAGAGCCTGGGGTGCTGGGTCCAGCTCCACGCCAGTTATATCCCCACGCTCGCACCCAAGAGCACGTGCTGTATCAGAAGCAAGAGCCTCCTCCACCTTTCCACGGTGCTGCTCTACCACATACCCCCAGTCTTCACCCTCAAAGCCGAGTTCGTGCGTCGTCTCGACCGGCCGCTCTTCGTACAGTGCCCATACTGTCTTGTATTTGCAGGCCTCTAGCTCAACGTTCACATTCTCCTCCGACAGTGTTGTCGGGTGACGCAAGTCAAAGTCCACCCGCAGGCCACCATCTGCGTACGTCATCACTGTGTCAAAGACGTCGTCCTTGTCAACAGACAAATATTCAGCCGTGTCGCCCACAAAAGCCTGCAGCAGATCTTGCTGCTTCTCAGCAAGCACACCTTCCCACCCGGGACCCTCAAAGCCAACGTGATGCGCCGTCACAACAAGGTCGCCTGCACCGGCGGCGTTATCAAGAGAGCGGCGACCAACTGCGGCAGAGGCGTCACCAGCACCACGAACACGTGGTGCATACAGCGCATACACCTCACGGTACTCGTGTGCATCTGTCCGCTTCAGCATCTCCTCATCACTCAGGCGGCACCCCCTCACCTTGAAGTCCACCAAGAGGCTGCCGATCCTGCAATTCGTCACAACTACCTGGTTCGGCGACACATCCAGTGCATCAGCCGTCTCCTTGCAGAACGCATCCTCAAGCTTCCCACGGTTGTTGCCAACCACAAGATCCCAATCGTCACCCTCGAATTTCCTCGTCAGCTCAGACGATTCCAGCGGTTGCTCTTCGTACAGTGCCCACACTGCCTTGTACTCACACTTCTGCAGCGACTCCATGATCTGCTCTGTTTGCAGCTGTGGGGAGTGTCGTACAGTCACGAACGCGATAAGAGCCTGGGGTGCTGGGTCCAGCTCCACGCCAGTTATATCCTCACGCTCGCACCCAAGAGCACGTGCTGTATCAGAAGCAAGAGCCTCCTCCACCTTTCCACGGTGCTGCTCTACCACATACCCCCAGTCTTCACCCTTAAAGCCGAGTTCGTGCGTCGTCTCGACCGGCCGCTCTTCGTACAGTGCCCATACTGTCTTGTATTTGCAGGCCTCTAGCTCAACGTTCACATTCTCCTCCGACAGTGTTGTCGGGTGACGCAAGTCAAAGTCCACCCGCAGGCCACCATCTGCGTACGTCATCACTGTGTCAAAGACGTCGTCCTTGTCAACAGACAAATATTCAGCCGTGTCGCCCACAAAAGCCTGCAGCAGATCTTGCTGCTTCTCAGCAAGCACACCTTCCCACCCGGGACCCTCAAAGCCAACGTGATGCGCCGTCACAACAAGGTCGCCTGCACCGGCGGCGTTATCAAGAGAGCGGCGACCAACTGCGGCAGAGGCGTCACCAGCACCACGAACACGTGGTGCATACAGCGCATACACCTCACGGTACTCGTGTGCATCTGTCCGCTTCAGCATCTCCTCATCACTCAGGCGGCACCCCCTCACCTTGAAGTCCACCAAGAGGCTGCCGATCCTGCAATTCGTCACAACTACCTGGTTCGGCGACACATCCAGTGCATCAGCCGTCTCCTTGCAGAACGCATCCTCAAGCTTCCCACGGTTGTTGCCAACCACAAGATCCCAATCGTCACCCTCGAATTTCCTCGTCAGCTCAGACGATTCCAGCGGTCGCCCTTCGTACAGTGCCCATAGTTCATCATAGTCATATTCAGTTAGTTTTGTCTTGATCTGCTCTGTTTGCAGCTGTGGGGAGTGTCGTACAGTCACGAACGCGATAAGAGCCTGGGGTGCTGGGTCCAGCTCCACGCCAGTTATATTACCACGCTCGCACCCAAGAGCACGTGCTGTTCCGGAAGCAAGAGCCTCCTCCACTTCCCAAGGTCGCTGCTCCACCACATACTCCCACTCTTCACCCTCAAAGCCGAGTTCGTGTGTCGACTCCACATTTGTATCGTCCTCTTCTGGACGTTGAGCATATAGTTGCCATAGTTTTGTGTATTCGTGTTGCTGGAGAAGCTCTTTAATATGTTCACGTTGGAGTTGAGGTCCGTGCTGTATTGTTACAAATGCGATAAGAGCCTGGGGTGCTGGGTCCAGCTCCACGCCAGTTATATCCCCACGCTCGCACCCAAGAGCACGTGCTGTCTCGGAAGCAAGAGCCTCTTCCACTTCCCAAGGTCGCTGCTCCACCACATACTCCCACTCTTCACCCTCAAAGCCGAATTCGTGCGTTGTCTCCAACCTTTTGTGTTCGGAGAAAGGTCGCGGTTTATATAACATCCACACCTCATTGTAAGGATAATTTGTAATTTTATTTTTGATATATGGCGTTTGGATGGATGAATCATGCCTTATTTTTATAACGGCATGGAGACTCTTCGGGGTCGTATGTAACTTTACTTCGGTCACATCTTCACGATCGCACTTCAGGGCACGTGCGGTCTCTGAAGCAACAGTTTCTTGTAATTTTGGTTCAATCTGTTCTAGCGTGATATCCCAGTCTTCCCCTTCAAACTGGGTCTCATGTTTTGTCTCTATCCAAGAAGATTTATCAGTGGGATCGTTTTTGTATAGTCCCCATACTGCGGGATAGGTGCACTTGTCAAGTACATTTGTGACCTCTTGAGGTCCTCTTCTTTCATCTTGTGTGGTGTATTTTACGTTGAGTGACTTATCGGTTGCAGTGATAAACTCTACCTTCACATTCTGTTTGGGTAAACCAAGTGCTTTGCTGCTATCCTTTTGGAAAGCATCTGTTACCTTTGATTTTTCTTTTTCTAACGTCTCTTCCCAATTGTTGCCGTTGAAAACCTTTTCCAGGATTACTGGTTCTTTTGCCTGAGAAGAAGCGTACAATGTCCAGATTTCTGGGTAGTCATATGCATCAACAGCGCTTGTTATTTCTTCGTCCCACTTATTTGTGGATTGCACATTGTATACCACATAAAGACCATTGTCGTACAGTGTAGATTGAATGCTAATGTCATTCTTGTCTTTAAGATCAAGTGCTCTTGCGGTATCTTTTTTAAATGCTCGATTCACTTCTTCTTTATTTTCTTGGAGAATTTGTTCCCATAGTTCTCCTCTAAATAGCATGTTATGCTCAGTGGAGTTTGAAGAAGTATTATTGTAGAGCGCATTCATTTTTGGGTACGGGTAGCTATCAATAGCCTTCTTCAATTCCTTCTTTGATCGTGATCCATCGTGGAGTACCTCGGTATCAACCATTAAAGATGCAGGTTGTTCACAATACTTTACATCAAGAACGTTAATCTTATGTCCTGGTAATTTAGTAGCCTCAGTAGTTTCTTCGACAAATGTGTTAACGATATCAGCACGTTTATGGTCAAGGATTCCCTTCCAATTCTCACCTTCAAACTGACGTTGTAGCAAGTCTCTCATCAAGGCTGCACTTTCCTTATTCTCGTCTATTGTCGTTTTGAAAATACCCTCTTCAAGCTCGGCTTCTTCTTGCTGAATACGCCGATTACGTTCTTCATTATTCTGGGAAAGTGAGTTCAGACTACGCTGATTTCTCTGAATAGCAGCATCTAGCAGACGAATCTGGGATTCACTGAGATCATTGCCTTCTTTTTGCTGTTCTGATAAAGGTCCAAATCCAACAAGTGTATTTCTTCGCATAACTACAATGATATAGTCAGTAGGTTGCCATGTGTAAAATGCAGGAAGGAGATACTTCTTATTTGCGGCACCAGCGAAACTGCGTTTATATTGCTCAAGTGCTGCATCATGAATTTCTGAATTACTGACAGATGAACCATCACCAACAGTCTCTCTCTGACGTTCTCTGTAAGCCAATAATTGTTCATCTGCCTTTTCCATCATGCTTTGATATTCTGCCATACGCTGTTGTTGTTCACGAATCTCTTTCATCACCTCCCGTAATTCCTTCTTTTGTGCTGCCATTTTCTTCTCTACACGATGTTGCTCCCTTGCTGCCTCAAAACTATCGAGTTGTGCAAGGACCCAATAGTAAATAGGGCCCATAGCCTGACTTCCATGAACTGCACGGTTATATTGAAAACTTTTCTTTCCCACACACTCACGTAATATGTATTCACAACGCTCTGTAGTGAGCATGTCACCAGGATCATATTCAATAATTCGTGATTTAAAGTGAGCATCACGTAAAACACGCTGCATTTGCGGCCACGTAGCTGCATCATCTTCTCCAAGTAAAAGCATTACGGCACGTAGAATAGATGTTACCATCTTTGGTGGGAGTCGATATGATTTAAGTTCCTGCCAGTGTCGATATGAAATCTTATCGACATCACTTCTCGCCAAATGTACGGCTGCACGTGATTGGGCCACGTGTTTCTCTGCTTCATTACTCGCATCCAAAATTGTTTGTCGTCGTTCCCGCAAGTGTTGTGTTAACTCCGCCGCCTGCCGCATACTCTCCGCGAGTTCTCTCTTCACACGTTCAATACGTTCGACGAGTTCCCGTCCCTCTTCTGTTTCTAATCCCCCTTCCTGTTCATTATTCCCATTTGGCTCCTCTCGTCTCTTTTCCCACAGTCGAACCTCAATATCATGTTTGTATGGGGCCGACTCTACGGTGCCCAGTGTCCAGTGCACTTCTTTGGCATCTGCACGTTGTGTGGCCACAGCGACGAAATCCCCCACGTGAAGATTTTCTAAAGACTTATCAACAGCCAGTGTGTAGGAATCCGTCGTCATTATTATTATTTTTTTTTTTACTTCTTTGTTTGTTTTCTTTTTTGATTGATGGGTTGTATTTTTCTTCTTCCTTCCGTGTATTTATTTAAGTCTGATTCCCCCTTTTTTTCTTCGTTTTCGTTCAGAGTATTATACACACAGAAACACACTCTCAAAAACAGAGAAAATTTGCTTCCCTTGTTGCTGTCGTTGTTGTTTTTGTTTTTTCCCCCTCTTTAAATACACGATAAGGAATAAACTCGACCCTGATAAGATACTCAGAGTATTTGTCGCTCTTTTTTCTAACCCTTTTTTTTCGCCGGAGAATTGGAAATAAGCAGTAAAATAAGAAAGAACTGTTTGAGTCTCTTTTTTATCTCTCTAAAACCCTTACTTTTCCTTCCTCTTTTCTTTACTTTGCTCTTTCAGGAATGAAGTTCCTCTTTTTCTCCTGTATTTATATATTTATAAATAAACAAATATAATATATATATATATATATATATAGATTCCTTTCTCAAAGAGCTCTGTTTTTTTGTTGTTGTTGTTTGCCCTTCTGGTTTCCCTCGTGTGTTTTCTGTTAGGCCTTAATTTGATGCTTGAAACGTTCCGTGTATTATCTAAGCAAGTAAATAAATGCGTCTGCTCAGATATATATATATACACTCACAAATCAATCAATCAATCACAAATCAATCAATCAATCACACAAAGAGAAATTCTTCCCTCGGTTCGCTCGTCGTATATTATGACCTTCTTCACGGATAACTTTCTCTTCTGTTGTTTCTACTGACACGAATGGTGGGGGTTGCTGGTGTCTGTAATAATAACAACGAATAATAACAATAACAGTGATAATACAAGTATGAGTAGTACACAATAGATATTAGAAACCCCCTACTGAAAAACAGTTGTAGTCACAGACACAAACACAATAATAAAAGTAAAAGCTTAAAAGAAAAACACTAACGCAAATTAATACAAACGAAAGAAAAATAGATTCGGTACACTTTCTCACGTACTAAAACTCACTGCAATGTGATATGTGTCCTCACGAACACAGATATCTCGCTTTCCGTATATATATATATATAATAAAGAAGTAAGTGATGTATGTGCAGGTGGCCAAATAGAGAGAGAGACCACAAACACAAACACAAATACAAACAGAGAGATAGAGATATGCTTACCTGAATACAGGTTACACACGCAAAGTGAGAGAAAACAGATAAGCAGATAAATAAAAGGGATAGATAGATAGATAGATATACCTACCCAACACGTGCCAATAACCGAATATGTGAAGTGAAGTAAACTAAGTAAGCAAAGAAAGTCAGAGATAATAAGGAGAGGAAAAAAAATTGACAAAAAAAGAAATGGAGCCAAGGAAGAAAAAAAAAAGATAATGGAAGATATTAAATAACTCCTTTTTTTTCCTTTTGTTCTTGATAGTGTCTATAGAGCGCTGTATTATTTCAGTCTTGTAATACCTATTCTTAATTATATTCCCCTCGCCTGTGCAAAAACTATATGCACGAGCAAATAAGAGTTACGAAATAAAGAAAGAAAATCTAAAAAAAAAGTAAAAAAGATAACTGTAACTATAAGTCACGGTTCTCTTACCCTTTTTTTCTCTATTTTTCTTCCTTTTCTTCTTCTCCTATTGAGTTGCTAGTGGCAACTTACAATAACAAATGAGAACGGTGGTGGAAGATAACGACGATGAAAATACCACTGTGATCAAGAAGGCAGATACTTGTACAATCACACCGATAGTGGTATTAGTATTATTAGTGGCAAAAAAAAAGAAAGCAAAAGTAAAGCTGCTACTATGAGCTAAACCCTTTTTTTTTTCTTCTTCTTTGACTGCTTTTTCTTTGTTTGTTTGTTTGTTTGTTTTCCTACTTTTCACCTAAAAATTCTCTTTCCCGTATTATATATATATATATATATATATATATATATATATATATATATATATATTATACAGAGGGATGTAGGAAATATGTGTATATAACCGAATAGTATCGTGAAAACAAAGCGATCACTTGTTTGTTTATTCACTTAACCCTTCTTATTCTTTTTTTTCGAAGTTGCTCTCCTCTTGTCCCTTCACAATGCAAAAATTTTTCTTTTTTTTTACTCGTTTTCCCCTTTCAGTCCTAAACCTAGAGAATGACACGACCTACAAACAAAGAAAAAATAGAGAGAAAAAAAAGGAAAAGAGATGTATTTTGCTTTTTTTAAAGAGAAAATAGCGAAATACATTGATATTCATACTGTTTTATTACTGATCCACTGTTAATTCTACCTTCACAGAGACATACGCAATCATATACAAATATGAGGACAAGAGAAAAACTAATAATAATAATAATAATAATAATAATAATAAAAGATAGAAATATGAAGATAGGTGCTTCCTTTAGTCATGCAGCAACACTTTTCTTTTTAACCTCAGAGAATCAATATACACTGGAAAACTGTCAACATATATATATATATATAACTATAAAGCCTCTCTTACACACTTTCTCTCACACCGTCATAACTTCTCGACGTGCCTCTTCCAACACAGA
This sequence comes from Trypanosoma melophagium, assembly GCF_022059095.1. Classification (NCBI taxonomy): domain Eukaryota; phylum Euglenozoa; class Kinetoplastea; order Trypanosomatida; family Trypanosomatidae; genus Trypanosoma; species Trypanosoma melophagium. The sequence continues at coordinate 311,678 of NW_027125192.1, read as the reverse complement.
CGCATCTAAAGTGAAAAAGACAAGTGGTCTCACACGTGTTGTGTACATTTCACTTTCCGTCACAACAGGTGCAAAACATTCCTCATTATTAGATGCGTGTACATGCGAGGAAACAGCCATACCCGTATTATTATTATTATTATTATTATTATTATTATTATTATCATTATTATTATTATTATTATTATTATTATTATTATTATTATTATTAGTACGCTGTGGTACTCCAGCATCGCCGCTATCATACACGAGGGCATCATCCATTAATACACGTACTTGTTTCACCCAAGCCTCACGTCCCCTCGCCACTAATGGACGGTTTAGTGCCAAGAGCGAAACACAAAAAGGGGAATCCGCCACATAGACTAATGATACCGACGCTTGTAATAGTGAAGTGTGTATTCCGGCTTCTGCGGCCACGGCAGCTAATTCAGCATCTTGCTGAATAGCATTTGGTAAAGGTGTAAAGAGACATTCCGTTACAATATCATTATTAGATGATTCACTCGCGCTACTTCTTTTACGTTTTCCATCCTCATTATTATCCTCTTTCACTTTTTCTTTGGGTGATTTACCTTCAACACCATGACTAGATCTCTTCTTCTTACCCCCACTTCGTGCCCGAATACGCTCGCCATTTTCATCCGCAAACATACACGCGTGTAGTGGCTTCAACATCCATTCTTTTGCATATTGCTTTAGTGATTCCGCGTCTCTTGCAGCGATGAGAAGTGTTATTTTCAGTACATACGCCACCGGCAAGAGTGGAGTGATGTACGGTTGATACTCCAACAGCCACTCGGGCCGGGGTTTTAATGCCATTCGGGCCCGTCGTAGTCCCATTTCTGCACGTATAGTCATAGAGGCACTTAAACTGTGGGAGAGGGAACTCCGCAGAGCTCGACTATTTATATCAGTTCCTATTTTATTTCTTTTTTCTCGTATTTCTCCTTCTTTTATGTCTCCTTCTCCTTTAATGTTTGTATGGGCAACGGCTAGGGATAAGTCGTATGTTTGAAAGCGTGGAATTGATAAAAATGCCGGAGCCTTGCGTAGACTTACACCCTCCTCTGGTGTAACCTCAAATATACCGTGTGTATTCCATATACTTTGTGTGTTAATATGATTATGATTATCGTCTGCTGACCAGAGAGTGGCATACGCCTCTGCGAGTGTTTCTGGAGAAATAGGATTATTATTATTATCATTATTATTATATGAAGATAGTGACAATGAAGATAGAAAGAGTCGTGCCTCTTTCACTCCACAGAAGGTGTGTTCACCGAGAGAGTAATTCGCCACTTCTACAAACCGTAATGTGGGTAGTGGGATTTGAAAGATAAAGATAATTTCTATTCCTCGTTCACACGGTAGTGTTAAGGCGGTATCAGCTCTCTCATCAAAGAGATAAATTAACTGATCAGTCCATGTATGATTATCATGATCACTATTATCGTTAACAACACTCTCTTCACTGTTTTCGTGTTGTGATGGGAAACGTACATACCAGTGAGTAATATGTTGACTTACCAAATCTCCCTTAGCATCACGCAAACGAAGTCCACTTAGTCCAATTCGTTCCGTATCTCCCCATGTTCCTAACAATAATAAACACAGTGATGTGACGTTCGTTGGACACGTTGAAGAAGTCAAATCCCATTCTTTCGATGAAGACTGTACCACTGGGTTTGTCATAGTACTATTAATAGTAGTAGTAGTAGTAATAGTAGTAGTAGTAGTAGTAGTAGTAGTAGTAGTAGTAGTAGTAGTATTTGAAGCAGATCTATCTTGTTTAAGAGATACATCTTTTTCTTTTCCTGTATTAGTATGAAGAGCCGCAGGAACTACGACGCCTCTTTCACTACCAATACGCTGGGATTTGTTTTCCTTCCCAGTACTAAATAAAACAGTTGTGGTGGATCGTCGTACGGTGTTATCCTGCAATAATGATGATGATAATGATATGGATATTCCACTTAATTCCTTCTCTGCCTTCTGCTGTATTATTGGGGTTCTTGTTTTTGTTGTGAGTGGGTCTTCTCCATTCGCTTTTATGCCTGTAGGATGACTAAGAAGAGAATGTAAGATATTTCTATCCTCGGTAAAGAGAATATTCTCACAATTCTCTAATCCCACTCTCTGTGGGGCCACCACTTCACCCGTATTACATGCAATTTCCCCACGAAAAACAAGTTTATCATCTACAGTCATTTCAAGCAAACGTACACCCTTATCTGTATACACACGTCCACGACCACCATAATTGTATATTCGCACCATTGAAATTATAACGGGATTAGGAAGAATCAAACCAATTAAGTGATGATTCCCAGATGTAAAGGGCATTGTAAAGAGTTTGGTATCATCGTGGGTATTATGAATACCATTTATAATATTTCCTACAGGACGTCGTACATCCTTTTCATCATCATTAGCATCATTACTATTACTATTACTATGAATAGGAAAAGCAGATCCACTATCATATCTAGTAGAAGTTGTAGAACATGATACTCCATTATCTAAATTCGTTGGGTATTGAACAATCATCAAGAGACGATTATTTGGTAAAGCGCATGTTCGTGTTGTAATTCCACCTTCTGTTTCTCGTCTTTCCTCACATCCCCCTTGTTGCCATATCGAACTAGGATCATTATTCTTGCTATTTCTACCTCTGTGCTTATCTTTTCCTTTTTCTTCTTCTTCTCTGTTCTGCCACGGTATATTTCTATCGCCAACACACTCTGGTAGTGGAACAATACGTTCACCCTTTTCATCAAATATTTCTATTCCATTTAATCCCACTTCATGCAAATCACCCCATGTGGTAAGGAGATTTAACACAATAAATCTTCCACGCGGCATCTCCTCTGTGAGAAAAGGCCCTAAACCAATCGCTCGCCATGCAGCATCCGTATTATTATTACTAATATCACTACTAATAGTATTATTATTATTATTATTACTTACGTGTGCATCATCTCTTCCATCACTATTCCCATTGTCCTCTCCTTCCGTCTTTCTTCGCCGTGCAGAAAGTGAAAAGGGCGGCGCACTTGCTGTACGCGTTGTGTTCGTATTATTATTACTATTATTATGAGTAGTATTAGTATGAGTATTTGTATTTGTATGAGTAGCGTAAACACCACCACCTACTCGTGGAGACTCAACGGAAAAAGGAATGTGATCGGCCACACTGCAAAAAGAATTATCATTCCAACACGGGAATGGTCCTACACTGTGAAGACCAGACCTGGCAGAAGAACTGATATTATTATTATTATTATTATTATTATTATTATTATTATTATTATTATTATTATTATTATTATTCGCCACTCCCTCCAGCATAGAAGTACCAGTTGTGTCTAACAGTACACTATCATTGGTGTTAACGACAAGGGAAGGAAGATCGTGTAAACCAATACGCATTTGACTGAAACGGTTCGATAGTAACGGAAGTGTAGTGCCGGTATGAACATCAGAAGTTCCAATAGTACTAATATTATTATTATTATTATTATTATTATTATTATTATTATTATTATAACTACTGCTGCCACTTCGACGATGTGAATTACCCTCTGGTAGATATGTTTGGGGCCCTCTAACATGCAGTGACCCCAGAGGCATTTATGAAAATATCTTTCTTACACGTCCTTTTGTCTTTTGTTTTTTTCGTATTTTATTTCCTTCCACAGAATATTGTTTTTTTCTATTTATAATGGTTCGTTTACACTTGTTTCTTCTCTTGATCGGTAAGAAGAAAACGAATCGAACTATTCGTACGGAAATACGTTTTTTTTTTTCTATGGATAAATAGATACAATATTACAAGTCTATCTGTCTATATAATATATTGTATATATAATGATATACTATATATATAGAGATACCTATATATATATATATATATACCTTTAAATGATGATGGATAACGGGGAAATACTATTCTTCTATTACTTTGGTTTTTTTTTTGTTCTTTTCGTTTTGTTTGGAAATAACAATAGTTAAATAATAATCAACAGTATTCCACTCAAAAACAAAAGGAAAAAAAGAAGACTCTTACCCCTCCCTTACTATTATTTAAAAAAAGAAAAAATAGAGAAAAGCATAAACAGAGCACCCCAATCACTATATATATATATATATAATCAATATCCTCAACATTAGAAAAAAAGAAAAGAAATTAAATTAAAAAAAAAGAAGAAAAAAAAAAGGACGTCATCACAAATGAGAGTTCGCCACAAACACAAACAACCGTGTATTTGTGAAGAACTACAAACTCCTCAGGAAATGCCTGTGTGGAAACCAACATTTAATAATAATAACAATGATAATGATAATAATAATAATAATAATAATAAGTTTTGTTTTCTTTTATTCGTTTAAACTGTATTTCTAAGAAGAAAATTAAGAAAAGAAAACACGGCAGGAAAAAAAAAAGCATTATACCGCAGAAAAACAGAGAAAAGAAAGAAAAACAAAAAAAAATCAAAACAGAAGGTATGATAAGTCTCGGATCCATTCATTTACAGTAAAAAATAAAAATAAACAAACAAACAGAGAAAAAGCAACCATCAAGGGTGATTTTCTCCTTCGTAAAGATTAACTATTTCGCCTTTTTTTTTATCCAATGTTCATTTCTTTTCTTTTTCCTTTTCTCCGTTACTCTTCCCTTACATTTGCCTTTCATATGTTCACATATATATATATATATATTATCAACATTAGCATACTGCACATATTTTTCTTCTTTCAACCCCAAAATCCCCTTTTTTCTCCCTTACCTATCACAGGTTTATTTTTTGTTTCTTTTACTTCCAAAATGAGAGAAACGAATGTACACTTTTGGTAAATCCGCCAATCACTGTAGTATTTATCTACTCTTCATTTGTGTGGTGGTTTACCTTGTTTATTAATATGATTTCTGTTCTTGTTACTTTTACCACACTCTTTTTGTTTTTTTTTCTTTTTTTACTTCCAGCGATCTTACCTCTCCTTCTCATCATCACTCCAATTCATATTTTTGTAATTATATACGCATAAAACATGAGTTTACACGTAATATATGTGCATTCCACTACTCGATTCTTCCTTTTATTTGTATATATATATATATATATATATATATATATATATATGTATTCATTACAACTGTTTTACCTTCACACACTTCTTCACGGCATTTGTCGTAAGTGAAGAAGAACAAAACATCGCCATGATCCGCTTTACAATCTCAGCAAACCAAATGTACTGGAGTGTTTGAATGACCACAAGAAGAACAATGGATATAATCAGCGGCAACTCCCCATGCACTAATGTCCCACCAGCGTAGTAGTTTGCCACTAAATTCATGCATGTATGCTTTAACCACGAGGCAGCTACAATACTTCCACCCACCACACGAACACAAACAAAAAGCACCGCAAAAAGACCCTCCATCACCGTGGCGAACGGAATAAGAGATGGAATTTCAAGTGTACGTGCAATAGAGGATAAATGCAGGGGACTATTGCTAAGCTCAAACATTCCCGTAAAATAAGATCCATAGTGGTCGGAAAAGGGAAAGGAGAGTAAATAGGCCCCAATAAAACTGGCAACAGCGTGAACTTTCCATATAACAGACCACCTGTACATAATACACACCACAATATCCCAGGCAAAATAGGACATTATAGTAATACGAAAGAATCGATACCCGGGGATTTCCCTGTATTGGTCATTGTGAAAGATAAAATTATTTGCCCGCAGATCACTAAGGAAGCACACGGCAGCTCCCGTCATTAAGAGGCCATTACACACACTTACGGTGCGTACAATAACTTCCACACGTTTTTCCCTCGACAGTCTCTTGAAGGCGGGACCGAATAAAAGTGGTAAGAGATGCGAGGCTCCCCATTGAACGACAAACCAGGCAAGAAACATGGGGAAAAACACCGTGAAGTCTCGCACAAGGGGTGCGATGTAAATATCATACGCATCAGAATGCCCCATTTTCTATAATAATAATAATAATAATAATAATAATAATAATAATAATAATAATAATAATAATAATAATAATAATAATAATAATACTGTATGGAGAGAGAGATAGAGGGAGATAATACTAAGGATAAATAGATAAATAGAAGGATAGACACAGCAGTTTATTCAGTTTGTTTTATTCTTTTTTTCCTTTATCCTCCTTCTTTAAAACGTAATCCCTTTGGTTTGTTCTACCAATTAGTGACTTTTTATGTTATTTTTTTCTTTTTTTTTCCTCCTGATTTACAAAAATAATAATAATAATAATAATAATAATATTATTATTATTATTATTATTAGTATTTTCTTTTATTCTGATGGGGATTACTTGAGTTATATTTTACCTTTTTACACCTCACGACCCTCGTTCCAAATGTCTTTTTTTTTCTTTTTCTCTCATTTAACGTTCACTGTTTTCTTTTGTTTTCGTGTCTTCATATTGTACACAACACTTGTTTTATTCTTTTTCTCGGTTTTTTTCTTTTCTTCTTTTCTTCACACCGTCAAGATTCCTCTCCTTCTTCTTCTCTTTTTTTCCTTTCTTCTTTCTTTCTTCCTTTCTTTTTTCAGACTTGTTTTGAGTGCCTATTGTCTCTACTGGAGTCTCTCAGGGAGGAGAGAAAACAAGGGACAAAACTATGTAAACAGGGAAAGAATAAAAGAAGGAAAGATTACAACAAAGAAAAGAAAAAAGAAAAGAAATAAAAGAAACACATTTTGCTCAAAGAGGAGTAATAACCATTCATAATAAGAAATAATGAATACAATTTATTTATTTCTCTTTGGGATTTCTTTACAAATCGCCCTTGGGCAGCGAGGAAACGGTCCTGTACAGCAAAAATACATACTCTGCAGAGGAAAAAAAGAAAAAACGCAGAAAAAATAAAATGCACAGTCAAATGATATGTGGAAATAGTATCAAAAAAAGAGCAGAAGTAAACAAAGAGGATTTCTTTTCTTTTTTTCTTTTAGGGCTTTCCTTTCTCTTGACCTGAAGTAAACGCACAATGGAGAAGAGAACTAATATAATTAAGGATTAAACTTCCCATCCACACACACACACCACCACTGCGCTCAATATAGAGGTTGTCAGCACAACTCCAAGAGAAAAAGAAAGAAAAAAACAATCACTTTTTTATCATTCTCATTTCTTTTTTTCTTCTTCATTCTGTGCATATCACTGCTAGTAAGTAGCTATATGTTTTATTTTTAAAATTCTTTCATTCGTTACCTCTGTGAATACAATTAACGCCATTTTTATTTTATCTTTACAGTTTTTTTTCATTCTTTTTTCTTTCCTTTTTCAGGTATTTTATTCGGTTGTCTTCATCTCTTTCTTTTTCCTTCTTGTTGATATATATATTTTTTTAATTATTGCTTTATTATCTAGTGTTTTGCGTTATTGCTGTTGTTCTCTTCATACCCATACACTCTTTAGTTTTACTTCCGTGGGGGAAGCCCATTTTTCGCGCCCTTCTGAAAGCTATTGCTGTCAGCATCGGATGCTATTTTGTCCCATTACTCCTTATGGTCCTTTTTTTTTTTTTCCTTCCCCCTTTTTTTTTTTACATCCCTCTCCCCTTTCGTCACTGTATTTTACTTTGACTCTTGAATGAATTGAGAGAAATTGGAAAACAGAGAGAAATAGAGAAGAGTCCTACAGTATTGAAAGGAAAGAATCCTCTAGTGTTTCTTTTGATGGTTTTCCTTTTATTTTTTTTCTCGTCTTCCATTCGTTATGCTTGTTGCCGTTTTAGCCTTGGGCTTCTCTTTTTTTTTTTTATGTTTCCCTTTCTTCCCCTCCTGTGGAAACACACTGACTACATCAAGGATTAACAGTAATAGCAGTATTGGGTTCCTCCTCCTGTGTTTTCTTTGCAAAGTTTGACCAATACCGATACATCTCCAGGGCAACAACGCAACTATCCCGCACAAGTGGTTCCTTATGTTTGGCGTATGCCTCAAGTAAATCCAACAAGGCGGGATCGGCCACAGCGCCTAATGCCTCGGCGGCCTCATGTCGTACCATTGGTGCCTCTTCCTCATCCTTTAGTGCATCACAGAGGGCAGCTATAGACGCGCGGTGTTCGAGCTGTCCGAGTACAAATGCCACTTCATGACGGAAGAGTGCACTGGCGGTATCACAGCGGAGGGCCACGGCGAGTGCCTCTACAGCCTCTTTCGTGCCAATATTGCGGAGTGTGAACATGGCCTCATAGCGACGCCACAGAGATGTGGCTCCGCTGTCATCGCAGAGTATCCGCTGCAGTGCGGCAACATCCCCCTCCCGTGGAATCTCCCCTTCTCCCTCGCCTTCTGCCGATTGCGTGCTGTCTGTCGGGAAGGCGGGGGCGGGATCGCGTGAGACGAAGGGACACCCCGGCGCTGGTGTGCGTCTGTGGGGCGGGAGCTGCAGGCGACGGAGTGCCAACTCGCAGGACTCCCGCACGGCGGCGAGCGGCTCCACCGCGGCGGTGGCGTACCGTTCGAGTGTCTCGCGGACCGCCGCCGGGGGATCGTCGATGGCGCCGAGGGCCTCCGCCGCCTCGTGGCGGGTGACGGGGTCGTAGCGGCCGGGGGCCTGGAGGATGCGGAGGAGGGCGGGGGCGGCGGCGGGGAGGCCGGACTGGCCGAGATTGTAGACGAACTCGTGCTGGAGGAGGACGGAGTCGGTGGTGTCGACGGCGGCGGCGAGGAGGTGGACACCGGCGGGGGTGCGGAGGAGCGCCGACTTGAGGCGGTACAACTCGCGGATGCGGCTGTCGAGCGGGGCGGCGGGGTCCAGAAGTGTGCGGTACTCCACTTCATAAGATGAGAAGTCCTCTCCACTCATTATTTATGTTTGTTTTCTTTTGTGTGTATATGTATATAAGGATAGACCAGATGCACAGATAGATAGATCGATAGAAACTCGTACGAAAATAGATCGGAGGGGGAAAGAGTGGGCCAAAATGTGGACTAAATTGGTGTGGTTAGAGCGAAAAGAGAAGAGAAAGTATGTATTGTATTACATATAGTGTGTGAGTGAGTACGTGATGTTGTATTATTATTATTATTATTAGTAGTAGTAGTAGTAGTAGTATTAGTATTATTATTACTGTTATCCTAGGTAGAATCATTGGAAAGCCGCATGTATAATGTGAACAAGAGGAAACAAAGTAAAGTAAAGAATGGAAAATATATTAACTTCAAAGAAAAGAAGGAGAAGCCGAAAAAGATAACCCTTCCCATAGGCATATTCACTGCTATTTCCCATTTCTCAAATAAAAGAGGACTAAATACACATTATATATGTATATATACGAACACACACCCTCACACACACACATAGAAAGAAAAAGAGAGAAGATAAGTGTACAAGTCAAAGAGAGGAACAAAAAAAAAAACATTGAAACAATCCTTGCAAAATTTTGCACATTGTCAGCAAGGCACATGGGAGCAAACAAAACGTGAAAAGTCCCAATGCAGCTTCCACATCACCCCACCGTACAAGAATCAAAAAAAAAGGAAATGAAAAATTCAGTTCTCTTTCACGAGCACTAATAACACACCTCTTTTTTTTTCTCCCTTTCTCTCTTTTGGACCACGTCTCGCTAATAATATTCCTTTTTTTCTTCTCCGTTGTGTCCCCCTCCCATTTCACCCGTATCGATGCTTTAACATTGAACATGCAGAATAAGGAACGTATTAAAAATATTAATTCCCGTTTCCACCACTGCCAATGTAATCTTATTTCCATATTTCTTTTATTTTGTTTGTTTTTACCTCTTTTCTTTTCCTTTTCTTCGTTCTCATTACCTTTCCTGCCCGTATTCTCCACTTTTCCCTTCTCTTATCATTTTACCTTTCTTTAATTCCCATTTCTCTCTCCTCCGGCACATTTCTTATTCCTTTTCTTCTCGATTAGAGTCTATATATCAATAATATAATATTATATATATATATATATATATATATTCCACTTATTATTTTATATCCTCCAATGATTCCCATAACAACATTGTATCCACATTTTGATTCTCTTCTTACTCTGTCCCCTTTTTCTGCTGTGTTTCTCTGCGCCTTACGTTCAACCTCCCATGTTTTCCCCCAGTCTCTGCGCATTTCATTCATTGTCAATATATATATATATATATATATATATTGCACGGATACAGACAAGCAGAGATATTGGACACCATATGAAGATTGGAAAGGAGGAGGGGGGGAAGAAAAAAGTTAAAAAGAAACAATATGCACAAATTGTAGGAGAAAAGAAAGAGAGAGGCATCCCAGAGAAAAAACATGAAAAAAAAGAAACGAATACAGAAAGAGAGAGGACAGCAAAAAAAAAAAAACAATGAAACAACAAAGAAACAATGAAAAATAAAAGAAGAGAAAAAAGGGGGAACTGTTCCCTTTTCATCCATTACAAGTACAGACACCATTGCTCAGCTCATAACTACCCGGCAAAAACTTCATACATATTACTCCAGACATATATATATATATATATATATATATATATATATATATATATATAATATCGTCATCCCACATTAAACGTTAAGGCGTCGTAGTGCTTGCCGAAACGTAAACACCTCTGAGAAGAACTTCTCCTGTGTTTCCCCCGCATGTGTGAGTGCTGATAACGCCTCCCGCACAGCCGCCCGTTTACGTTCTGGAAACGATGTCACAAATTGATCCATAAATCCAAACCAAAAAGGAGGATGTGCCTCAAATATAGGAAACACCACCGCACTACTCGCACTTACCGCACGATCGCGAAATGCAATAATATTCATCGCCACTGTAATAAGCCGCTGCCATAAGTCCTCATGTGGGACAAGCAGTGCGGCTAATTGTTCCCGCACCTCCCGTGCATATCGCGGTGGTCGATTTTGTGTTCCCCCGCGTGAGGAGGATGACTGTAATTGGAGTGGTGGAACAAAACTCTGCAACATGGGCGATAACGGTGGTGGTGGGGTATTGCTATTACTTCTGTTATTCGCCAATGCGGCATTGCCAGAGAGAGATGGCTGTTGGGAGGGGGTGAGGAGCATGGCTTTGACTTCCCGTACGAGTCCAGCAATGAAGGTGAGGAAACTCAATCCAAAGAGTAAAACCCCAGATGGGGCATCTACATCCTCACATATCATGATAACGGTATTAATTAAAGTTATTAGTTCATTGCTTTTTAATTGTCGTAATGGATAGTACAAATTTTCTTCTGTTAAAGAACGTAGTAAATCAAGTGCGGTAGTAGCAAACTTTGCATGTTCTTTAAATACATTAGGTCCTAATAAAGTAAGTTTAGATAAAAGTTCTGCTGCAGTATACTCAAATGTTTCATCATTGTAATACAACATAGCCCCAAAAGGTACAAAAGATCCCTGTACACATAATTTTAATATTTCCATAGAAAGCATCCAAGGTTTTAGTGTATTTTCATAATCTGATGATGACCCATCAAGGGCCATAATACGTTCAGAAGAAAAACATTTTCCTCCTACCTTCGCGATAAGACCACAAAGGTGTTTAAATAACATTAAACCCATTGCACTATTAGTACTTGATGATACATGTAATCTTCCATATCTTCCAGGTGTTACAAGTTCACATAGGAAACGCATAAGTGCGATAACCACTACGGATGAATTTGATGCTAT